>NW_005254900.1:0-283 GCF_000412655.1 Myotis brandtii | reverse complement strand
CTTTGTTTGACTTACTCTCCCAAGGCCCAAGGTCACACAGATGGGGCAAAGGGTAAATTTGCATCATTGTCGGGAGTCCATATGCTCCCCCCTGTTCCACAGTAGCTGGGGAGAAATAACAACTCATCACCGGGTTCTTGTCATGATGTCCATGAATGCCACCTTCCAAGCAGAACCTCTCCCACAGGAACTCTCTCACAGACAGACTTTCTGTTTGCTGTGGACTCTGCACACGCCTACCCATTGTGTCTGCTCTCGAGCTCCCACACATCCTCCAGCATCA
>NW_005254899.1:0-283 GCF_000412655.1 Myotis brandtii | reverse complement strand
TTAGGGTTTCATTATATAGGATTTTAGATATACTAAAAAGTTTCCTCATTGCTTGTATGAAAATGCTCAGCTTTTCCAGAGTCCAGGGTAATGCCTAAGAAGGTATTGGCAATTTCAATTTTAGCTCTGTTACACCCAACACATCAAGTTGCACTTCCCCTGTAATAAAATAGTTGCAGTACCTAAAAGGTCATGATGCTCATCCAAAAAGTCTTTTTTGGAGGCCATGGAACATCCCTGGTGTCAGATACTTATTTTGGTTCTTCTGTTAGTAAAAAAAAAA
>NW_005254898.1:0-283 GCF_000412655.1 Myotis brandtii | reverse complement strand
AATAATATAAAAATAAAAACTAAATAAAACTAAACCTCCTCTTAACATATGATCTAGCAATTGTGCTCCTTGTAATATACCCAAAGGAGTTTAAAAGTAATGTCCACACTGAAACCTGCACATGGATGTTTATAACAGCTTTACACAAAATTGCAAAAACCTGAAAGCAATGAAGATGTCCTTCTGTAGCTGAGTGCATAAACTGTGGTACACCAGACAATGGATTACTACTCAGCACTAAAAAGAAATGAGCTGTCCTAGCTGTTTGGCTCACTGGATAGAG
>NW_005254897.1:0-283 GCF_000412655.1 Myotis brandtii | reverse complement strand
TATTCAATAACAAATGACATGGGGAAGCCAGACCATGGCATATGCTCATGCCAAAATGTCCTTCTTTTCCCACAAAAACTTAATTTTAAAAGTGATTAAGATGTATGTGTGCTTCTGTACAAAAATATATGTGTATGTGTGACTTATAAAGACATTATTTATTATGGTAATTGTTTTCTTCTGTTCAGAAATGCCTGTCTTCTTTTTTAATCACCAAGAATGGTCTCTGTGTCTATTTGGAATAATGGGATTTAATTAGTCCTGAGTACTGTGATCTGATTCC
>NW_005254896.1:0-283 GCF_000412655.1 Myotis brandtii | reverse complement strand
GGTGTGGGTGCCGTGGAAACGTGGAGGGGTGTCTGGGTTGGGACTGGCTCCGTCACCTGCAAAGCCCCGTGCTCAGCAGGTATTACAGCCGCAGACCTTCCGACCCCGCGTGGGCCTGGGCGCTGCACCTGTCGCTCCCCCCGGGGGCCGGGTGTGCGGGATGAGCAGGAGGTCACGGGCCGGACTTTGGGGAAGGAGGGGTGTGTCGGATGAGGAAAGCGGGCTCCTGGAGGAACTGCACGCGTCTCTCTTGCCTGCGGTGTAGGGCGAGTCTGCGAGCCAG
>NW_005254895.1:0-283 GCF_000412655.1 Myotis brandtii | reverse complement strand
TTGACTAATGAGTTTGCCGACCACTGGGCTAGTCTAATGGCATGAGATTCAAAGCTGGGGACTCTCTGGGGAGAAGGAGGGAGAGTGCAGGATCTCAGTGGCAATGGGGAGCTGGGAGGTCATCCACCACCCCAGGGGGACAAGGATGAAGGGAGGAACAACAGCTTCCCTGAGGGGCTGCAGGGAGAGCAGTGGCCCCTGGACAAGGCCAAGTTTCCCTTGGGGCAAGGAGGTGAGGGAAGGTTGAGGAATAGATAGTATAATAATAATATGATGTGCTCGG
>NW_005254894.1:0-283 GCF_000412655.1 Myotis brandtii | reverse complement strand
CAGCCGCCACTCACACCCACTGATGGCGCTGAGCGATCGGGACCAGCGCTGGGCGCCGGCCGTGGATGTGAGTGGCGGCTCTGGTGCCTTCTGCGGGTGTGAGCAGTGCTGGTGCCAGGAGGGGGTGCGAGTGGGGCTGGCGCCGGCAGCAAGTGCGAGCACCAGGTGGGACTGCGGCACGCGGGAACAAAGAATTTTTAGTAACCGCCAGAGGCTCGCCCCGATGACAGCAACTGGCGCCCTGCCTTGGCCTGGCATCCCTGCTCAACTGCTCCACCATCCC
>NW_005254893.1:0-283 GCF_000412655.1 Myotis brandtii | reverse complement strand
CCCAGTTGTATTTTATACTTGAGGGATTACAGAGCACGTGTGAGGGAAAGGTAGGCAGCACTGACTTTGCTGGGATGTCTGGAGGCGAGCCATCCTGTGCTGTGCCCATTTTCAGAGTTCAATTGTCCAGCACACTTTAAATTCTATGAACTAACATGCTACCTAGTCAATAAATTTTTTGTTTTATTTAATGTTATTTTGCAACTAGGAATGCTGATTGGTAGGAAATTGTGTCTCTTTCAACTTCTTTTCTTCTGCATACATTTAAAGCACCCTTAATAAG
>NW_005254892.1:0-283 GCF_000412655.1 Myotis brandtii | reverse complement strand
CCCGTTGGTGACACCCTGCATCTTCAAGGTCTTCAAGGGGGTCACTTATCACACCCATTCCTCTGAGGATGAGATGCTGGTTTGGGTTTCCTCTCTTGGTTGGGAGTAGAAATGCCTTTACTTGCCTTTCCCACCATCATAGTTTATCATAGAGACCAAGGGAGTAATAAATATTACATATGTCCATGTAAATTATACACGCGGGGGCTGGGAAAATGATCATTCTGTTACCTGAGAGTTCATATACCCCCCACTCTACATAGGCCTTGTGTCCCTGGGTATC
>NW_005254891.1:0-283 GCF_000412655.1 Myotis brandtii | reverse complement strand
CCCCATGCTCCCGTGCGCCAGTGGCTGCGTCTGCACCTGTGGCCTGGGAGAGGGGCAAGCCACACACCCCGTGGTCCCAGGTGCCAGCGCCTGCACCTATGGCCCAGGAGAGGGACAAGCTGCCCGTCCTGAGGTCCCAGGCCCCAGCACCTACGGCTGCGGCCCAGGTGAAGCTACCCGCCCATGGTCTCCTGCAGCTGCGGCCGGCCCGGGCAAAGCTGGCACAGGTCCTGAGTGCCTGCAGCCATCCAGAGGAAGGGAAGCCCAGGTCCTGGGTGCCTGC
>NW_005254890.1:0-283 GCF_000412655.1 Myotis brandtii | reverse complement strand
TTCTTTTCATTGCCTCTCTGAAATCAATAAAATAAAAAGTAAAAATATATTCAATAAAAAAGAACGAGCCTTATGTTTTTGTGCAATGGGGACAATAGTGACCACATTTGCCAAAAAAGGGAGCAGAGGTTTTGGAGGTTGGAGTCCAGGGCTCTCCTTCGGATGTGGGGACAGCACGTGACCCCTGAGCCGTCCTCTCTTTCCACAGTGTGGCGGGCACCGAGGACTACCCCGTGTTCTTGACTCTGTGTGAGACACTTGGGAAGCAAAGGGGATGCCCCAT
>NW_005254889.1:0-283 GCF_000412655.1 Myotis brandtii | reverse complement strand
CGAGCTCCCCATCTTTCTCGTTTCTGCTCGGCTCTGGGCAAAGGGCTGTCTGTCCATCGCAGACGTCAGGCCCTGGCAAGCCGAGTCACTTGACCTTAGATAACCTTGCGCCTCGCCCCATGGACGGGGGTGGCCGAGCAGGCCCCAGGGAACCGCACCCAGGAACCCGGGTCCCTCAAGCTGGGCCCCTAAGTCCCTGATTCTAAACGGGAGGGGGGTTGGGTGTGTGTGTGTCGGGGGGTTCCCTCCAGGAAACATCTGGAGACCATTTTGAAAAAAAAAA
>NW_005254888.1:0-283 GCF_000412655.1 Myotis brandtii | reverse complement strand
TTATGGTTAAATTTGTCATTATTTTATTGTATAGTTTATGGTTTCAATCATAGACTTTAAAATAGTCTCATGGTTTCTTTGGGCTTCTTTAGGGTTTAATTTTTACATTTAAACTTTTGATCCACATGCAATTTATTTCATTTTAAGGTAGAGGTATGAATCTGACTTTATTTCCCCGAGTGCCTCCTCTTTCTCCCAGGACATTTATTGAGAAGTCCATCTTTCCTCACTGGCTGAACTGCCATGGTTACCATGTTGTAAATTCCAGTTTGTTTGTGCCTAT
>NW_005254887.1:0-283 GCF_000412655.1 Myotis brandtii | reverse complement strand
ATGGATGGATGGTGGATGGACCCCCAGTGTTTGTTGAGCATGTGCTGAACTCTGCAGATACAGAGGTGACTGGCCAGGTAAGTGTGGGAACCACATCAGAGTCTCCAGACAGCCAAGGCTACTCAGAGTGTGAAGGCCTTGTTGTTAGTATGCCGGCATGTCCAAGGCCACTCTGTGCCTAAGCTAAGATACCATAAGCAGGTGCGAGGACACAGGCACAACAATGCCATCGTATACTGTGCACACGTGTCCTTCTGTAGCCAAAATATGGTTGATGTAACTA
>NW_005254886.1:0-283 GCF_000412655.1 Myotis brandtii | reverse complement strand
CAGGGCGTGTCCCTCCTGGGCCAATCACCAGGGAAACGGCCTCTGATTGTCATCCAGGGTGTGTCCCTCCTGAGCCAATCACCATGGAAAGAGCCCCTCATTATCATGCAGGGTGTGTTCCTCCTGAGCCAATCACCAGGGAAACAGCCCCTCATTGTCATTCAGGGGCGTGTCCCTCCTGGGCCAATCACCGGGGAAACGGCCCCTGATTAGGATGCAATCCCCGAGGGACCCAGGATAGACCCCGCTCTGGTGGGTCCTCCTCTCACAGGGCACTAATCTC
>NW_005254885.1:0-283 GCF_000412655.1 Myotis brandtii | reverse complement strand
TCCCTGGTGCCCTCTTCGGAGGAGCCATGCTGCACTCGGGGCCGGGAAAGAGTGTGGGGGACAAAGGGCCACAGCTGTGCAGAGGGGCTGGGCCTCCCGCCTGACCTGAGGTTGGCTTTCAGCGTGGTCGTCGGGGAGGAGGCTGAGCGGTGGTCAGGTCACTGTGCCCTGGGCTGCCTCCCCTCCCCCAACCCCTTGCCATGACCCTGAGGAAGGTCCTCTGCCTCTGGCTCCGGGGGCTTCTCGGCGAATGAGGATGAGGCCACCGTGACAGCTAAGAATG
>NW_005254884.1:0-283 GCF_000412655.1 Myotis brandtii | reverse complement strand
CAAGCACCAGGCCAGGGACCTGAGGCCACGCCCCCTGCCTGGGGGATCTTAACCTGGTGGCGGGGGGCGGGGACCTCAGGCCTCTCTCCATAGCCTGGGCCAGGGAACCTCAGGCCACGCCCTCCGCCCCAGGCAGGGCTTGAAGTGGTTGGGGCCATCTGGGTCTGAATCTAGCCCATTGGGGGTGGGGCCGGATGGGTCTGGGTCTCCCATGATTTCGAGGCGCACGTGGGTGGGCGGGAACTGGACTCTGGTTCCATGGCACACCCCAGACTCTGACAGG
>NW_005254883.1:0-283 GCF_000412655.1 Myotis brandtii | reverse complement strand
GAGAGAGAGAGAAACATTGATGAGAGAGAGAAACATCGATCTGTTGCCTCCTGTATGCTCCCCAAATTGTGATTGAACCTGCAGCCTTTTGGTGTATGGGATGGCGCTCCAACCAACTGAGCCACTCAACAGAGCCTCAGTAAGTTTTTAATTATGCTTGATTGTATGTGATTAAAACTATGTGCTTACTTTTTTCAAACTAACACTTATGTAGTTGTTTTATAGAAATATTGTAGTAACTATTTTTAAGATATAAAATGCTGATATTTTGTTTTCCATTTCC
>NW_005254882.1:0-283 GCF_000412655.1 Myotis brandtii | reverse complement strand
TGAACAACCTTTTTTAACCCGACCGATCCAAAATGTCATTGTTTCGGCATGTAATTGATTCGAGAAATTAGGAATGAGGATTTTACATTCTTTTTTCCTGGGCTACGTCTTTGAAATCCGTGTGTGTTAGATACGGGCACCGTGGTCGCACTCTGACCAGCCACATTTCGGGTTCTCAGCAGCCTGTGCGGTTGGCAACTCCCGCACCGGACAGCTCGGCACTAGGAGGAGGCGAGGGCTTCCGGGTTCTTCAGAGGAGCCGCCAGGAAGTAAACCTTTTCCT
>NW_005254881.1:0-283 GCF_000412655.1 Myotis brandtii | reverse complement strand
GCAGCGGGGCAGGCGCTCACCGGTTCTGGTTGTACTGCACGTTCTGGGTCAGGTCCACGTTCAGGACGATGAAGTCGTGGACGTGGCAGCGGGAGAAGGGCTCGCGCACCGCGTGGCCGCCGGCCTTGCTGGACCACTTGCGCATGCCGATGAGCGCGTAGTGGGTGATGTTGGGGGCCGCCTCGATGTGCTGCATGATGTGCTTCAGAGAGACGTTCCTCTCCGACCAGGAGAACTCTCTGCTGGGGAGGCAGAGGGACATCCCGGGCTGACGTGCAACCAC
>NW_005254880.1:0-283 GCF_000412655.1 Myotis brandtii | reverse complement strand
CCACAAAGTTCAGAGGACATGTCACCATTCAGCAGAAACTTTTTTAACTTCCATACACTCCCTGGTGCCAAAGAGGCTAAGATGGAAATGACACCATGCAAGGAGCTCCAATACCACTCCCTCTGGGGTGGGGAGAGGATGTGTCCTTCATTAGTTCTACAATGGGCCTTCTACCTTTTTCAGAATAAATAGAAAACACACACTCATACTGAAAAATGGAGGAGAAAACAAGAATAAAGGCATCTATTTGTTTACAACTATACCTTTAGCATTAGTCACATAA
>NW_005254879.1:0-283 GCF_000412655.1 Myotis brandtii | reverse complement strand
ATCTAATTCTGTATTGCTGCTCTTGTTTTTAATTGACTATTATTATCCAATAGTTTTGTAATATATTTCTGCTTTAATCTTCTGACTTTTACCTGTAACACTGAGACAACTTATGAATATACAATCGTAGTAATTTTCTTGAGAGACTATTAAGTGGGAATTTTAATTAAAAGTAAAGGAAAACAGTGCATTAATAATATTGTCTTTTTTTAGAACCACATACCTACACATTTCCATGTATTAGTAAAAAAAAAAAAAGGCAATTTGCCTGTCAAAATACCAC
>NW_005254878.1:0-283 GCF_000412655.1 Myotis brandtii | reverse complement strand
AAGAAAAGAGTTCATTTCTTTGTTCCATGGATTTTTTCCCCAAAAAATCCTTGAATGGGAAGACACTAGAGCTAAGCCCCTTACCCTCTCAATTCTATTAGGGACATAAGATTCTCCATTCCCAGGCCAGGGCTGTTTCTTTTCTAAACTAGTATGCGTTTGATTCTAAACCCATATAGTTAAAATCAACACAACCAGACACTTCTCTCAGATGCTCACCTCCCAGGAAAGGTTATTTGGAAAAAGAAGCTTAATGGTTGTTCACTCTCTACCCTTCCCTCAC
>NW_005254877.1:0-283 GCF_000412655.1 Myotis brandtii | reverse complement strand
GTTACAATTTCTCCAGGGAGAACACCAGTCATTATATGGTCTGCTACAGTGGTGACATCTTCAACATCATTGGGCTCCTGCTCTCAAGGCTTCTCAATATTGTGAAAAGATGAGCCAACCAGAAGGTAACATTAAGTTTCAATGGGATCTAACTGGTCAGGTATAGTTCTCACTGACATCCAGTCATGTGGTAGGAAGAAAAATTGAAATAGTTTGGAGGATTGTCTCCAGATATTGAAGGAACTGAAATAATTGTGAAGAGGAATTTTTGGACTAGAACATG
>NW_005254876.1:0-283 GCF_000412655.1 Myotis brandtii | reverse complement strand
CCGGATTGCAATAAACATGACTCTTTAATTCGACTTCATGTCAAAACTTAGAGAAAGGCTAGAAACTCGCAGGAGAGAACGGGAAGCTAAACAAGGTTGGTTCGAAGGATGGTTCAATAGCTCACCTTGGTTTACTACCCTAATATCTTCATTAGTAGGACCCTTAATTATTCTCCTCCTCCTCCTGACATTCGGGCCCTGCATATTACACCGACTAATCACCTTTATCCAGGACCGAATCAGTGCAGTCCAGGTAATGGTCCTTCAACAACGGTATCAACCT
>NW_005254875.1:0-283 GCF_000412655.1 Myotis brandtii | reverse complement strand
CCACAGCATTCAAGCAGGGCAGTTTGGCAGTTTAGCATCTCTCCCCTCGGAATCACAGTAACCAAGCAACGGCCTCTGACATCACTAGGCATGTGCATAGGGCCTTGTGGTCAAGGGCAGCCAGAGCCCACGTGCAAAGCCCAAGTAACTCAAATCGCAGAGACTGCCTGGTGGATGTATCTCCCTGGTTAGAGCTTCTGCCTGAGCACCAGAGGGTGGCGGGTTCCATAACTGGTCAAGGGCATGAACCTAGGTTGCAGATTAGATCCCTGGTCCCATCAGG
>NW_005254874.1:0-283 GCF_000412655.1 Myotis brandtii | reverse complement strand
TGGGACCCTTCAGTCCACAGGTCGACGCTCTATCCATGGAGCCAAACTGGGCAGAGCTGTTATGTTTTATAAGGAAGTGAAGTGGTACCTTACTTGGCCATGTGTGAGAGTGGATGTTTCGGAGGAAAACACGTCTTCTAGTTTTCGTAGGTAGGGCCGTTTTTTCCTTTCTGTACTGCTGTTCACCAAGGCCAAGGGTTTGGTCTAGATAGAAGGGTTACTTTCGTTTACTCCTCCCCTCCAGCTGCACCCTCAGTGCTCAGAGGCCGCCACCAGTCCCTGC
>NW_005254873.1:0-283 GCF_000412655.1 Myotis brandtii | reverse complement strand
TGCATCATTTAAAATTCCCACTAGCAATGTATGAGGTGTTTATGGTTTTCTAATACATAGTAAAATAAAGCAACGGTTTTCTTTATGGTTTCTGTCTTTGAGGCATCCTTACAAAGGATTTCGCCATTCCAAAATTATGGAAATAGTGTTACTTCTTTCTGTAATTAACATTTTTAAGCAACCACTTGGAATCTACATTATGCAATGCCAGTCTTCCTACTCTTTCTGCCATTTTGATACACTTCATAATGCAGTTCTGCCTGCCTTAGAATTATGGCAACTT
>NW_005254872.1:0-283 GCF_000412655.1 Myotis brandtii | reverse complement strand
GACAGTAAACCAATTAGAAATCTACTCAGAAAAAGCAAACATTACATCTCATGTATGCTCGGGATAAGGACTAGATCAGACTACTTTGAGAGATAATAATAAAGCAGAATATAAAAGGACTTGGTGATCCACCGAGAAGAAGCCAGCAATAACGTATGCCTCTAGGACCAATCAAGTCTTTATTCTTTATTCTCTATAATTCTCACAACGTATGTATTCATTTTCTAACCTGCACACAAAAAATTACCATAAAACTAGTGGCTTCAAACAATACCCATTTTTT
>NW_005254871.1:0-283 GCF_000412655.1 Myotis brandtii | reverse complement strand
TATAATTACATTATTTATATAGGTAATATACTTAATGACTATAACACTTGTAATTGTGAGTTTACAAATTCTTTAGACATATTGATTCATTTTTAATATCAGACCATGTGTGTTGTATGACTATGAATGTATAATTATCCATTTTTTCAACCCCTAATGGTTTAAATATAGAATAGTATTCTAGAATTAAATGAGGCCATTTTTAATCGGACCCATTCTCTTCTATTTGTGTACTCCAAAAAATTAATACTGTGCCTAAGAGTTATTTTTTATATGTGAAAAA
>NW_005254870.1:0-283 GCF_000412655.1 Myotis brandtii | reverse complement strand
GTGCCCTGGCCTGGGAGTCCTGCGGGGAGGTGAGGAGGTGGGTTCATCCTCAGAGCATCTCTGGCCCATCCCCATGAGGGGGGGGGTGCTAGGGGGGAGGGATGCAGCCCCTGGCCTGGCCCTGTGCTGGGCTCCTGAGCCACCTCTCCCCACCACGCCCACAGCCTGCACTTACTGTGCCGGCCTTGGGGACAGCCTGTGCCTGGAGAAGCCCCATCGGGAGTCCAGCAGATCTGGCACAAGCCCAGGCTCTGTCACCAGGGTGGCAGCTCCCTCTGCCTCT
>NW_005254869.1:0-283 GCF_000412655.1 Myotis brandtii | reverse complement strand
AACCAAACTTGCTCTTGTATTTCTGACCCAGGATCACAAAACCTGGTTGACAGGCCAGGCCATGCTGCTTAAATCTGATTGGCTGACCTAACTCAATTCATTTACCTCTGTGAACATGAATGTCTATATCTGTAATGGGGAAATAACAGCCTTACCTAACTCAAAACATCATATATATGTGAAATGAATTATAAACTTTTTAAAAATCTAAAAATATAGGCATCATTATTAAAATGCTTTGTTCTTCACCTTCATGTCCCACGTGTGTATATTATCTCTTCAG
>NW_005254868.1:0-283 GCF_000412655.1 Myotis brandtii | reverse complement strand
GATTATGAAGATTACAAAGGATTCTTGAAAGAAAGAAGGAGGGAAGAGTCAGAGTCAGAGATGAAGTGGCTGCACAAAAAGGTGAAGGGATGCAATGTGACAAGGACTCAACCCACAAATGCTGCTTTGAAGACAGAGAAAGGGAGCCTCTAGAAACCAGAAAATGCAAGACACAAATTCTTTGCCGGCACTTCCAGAATGGAACTCACCCTTGCCAATTCCTGGACTTAGCTCAGTGAGACCCAAGTCGGATTCTGATGTCCAGCAGGTAAGATAAGACTTT
>NW_005254867.1:0-283 GCF_000412655.1 Myotis brandtii | reverse complement strand
ATACTTCAACACAGAAGATGTGAAATTCCTGCATGATTTCTAACCCTAAGCCTAATCCAAGCCCTAATGCTAACTCTAACAGTACGTATCAGAGCTACACTGCAATGCTCTGATACTTGGAATCCAACACCATTCCTCGCCCTCAGAAAAATCCTTTCCCTAAGTGTCACACTCACACTGCAATTACAAGATACTTCAATTCCTTTCATATTCTTACCCCCCAAACTAATCCTAACCCTAAACAAATCCCTTAATCCCACATTCCAATACTGAGGTGCTTCAA
>NW_005254866.1:0-283 GCF_000412655.1 Myotis brandtii | reverse complement strand
GAGAGCAAAATAACCCCCAAGCAAACAGGAGGAAGGAGATAGCGACCATGAGGCCGGACGCCGGTGGACAGGGAGGCAGCAGAGCGATGGAGAAGAGGCAGGACACGCAAAGCAGGTCCTTGGGAAAGGCCTCGAGGGTTACAACTCAGGAGCCTTGAGTGCCGGACGCAGGGAAGATGAGGATGGCCAATGGCGGAGGTGCCACTCATGAGGGGAAACCAGGGCAATTCTTCCCACTGAGCCTCGCGGCTGGGCTATTTTTTAAACATTTTAAGGAGAGGTG
>NW_005254865.1:0-283 GCF_000412655.1 Myotis brandtii | reverse complement strand
CAAGTAAGAGAATTTCTTTCACCTACTGGACACATGACCTGCCATAGGCAACATTTGAATAAACAAAGTTGTCTTGGATCACCACCCATCACACTCTACTCCCTCTCCCTGAGACCCCTCTATTGTCTACTTTCCCCTCTGAGGGGACCCTCATGTGAAATCCCCCCCCCCATTAAAACTCCTCCCTTCTGCCAGCTTGACTTGCCCTCCTCCCCACCCGTCTCAGCTCACCACCAGCCCTCCACAGAACTCAGCACACCTAAGGGGCTGCTGCTTCCTCATT
>NW_005254864.1:0-283 GCF_000412655.1 Myotis brandtii | reverse complement strand
TCCCAGATGAAAGAACAGGACAAAACTCCAGGAAAAGAACGCAACAAAATGGAGACAAGCAATCTGCCAGATGCAAGAGCTCAAAGACCCTGGTGATAAGGGTGCTCGGTGAACTTGAGGAAGAGTCGATGAGCGCTAGAATTTAAAGAGATCAGAAACAGAAACACAGAGACAGGAGGCATAACAAAGAACCAATCAGAAATGAATACATGGGCCGAAAGGAAGAATGCATCACAGGGGATCAACAGTGGAGTACATGAAGCAGAGAATCCAATCAGATGTT
>NW_005254863.1:0-283 GCF_000412655.1 Myotis brandtii | reverse complement strand
CCATTATCATTTCTGGCACCTACACATCTACCAACACAGTCCATCCAACTCCTTTGGCCTCAGTTCCCATGCTTTTCCTCCACTGCATCTTGGCCGGCATTCCCATGACCACCCAGGTAAGGGACCTGTATTTACAAACTCCTGCCAGCACGCTCCAACCTCAGTTCTAATGTTCTCTTCACATGCCAGTGTCTGTCACAGAGCCCCTCCCACTTTTCCCTTATTCTGCACCTTAACGCTTTAAGGCCCATGTCAGTCACCGGTGACTGACACTATACTTTCC
>NW_005254862.1:0-283 GCF_000412655.1 Myotis brandtii | reverse complement strand
AGATTCTAATCTACATATATCAGTAATGCAATATTAAGTGGAAATATAATTCATAGATGTCACAATTGAGTGGGAATATATAATCCATTCATTTCATTACTCAATACTTATTTGTCAGAGTATATATTAAACATTTTGAAAAGTTGTAGAAATATAGCCACTTATAAGTATCTCTCCATCGTCTAAGTTTAGTGGGAAAATTAAGTTTATATTCTAAATTACTCTCACCTCTTCATGGAAACCTTCTCAAAAGAAAATTCTATACTATGTTCCCCCTTTTTGG
>NW_005254861.1:0-283 GCF_000412655.1 Myotis brandtii | reverse complement strand
GGACCCAAACTCAGAAACTGTGACTCAAAATGCCCCACGGCCCAAGGTCAGGTTTTGGAAACTGACCAACAGGGAATCTGAGTGTCAGAAGACCCTGAAAGAGAAGGACATGACAGAAATGCAGGAATCGCTCAAAACTATATGGAAAACAGCAGCCCCATCCTTTTTTACAAACCCTCAAGGATCTTCCCGGAAGGCGGAGCACAGAGCGACCCGGCAGTCATAGATTTTCATGGACAACTGATTCAGGTAGATAACACTTTATTTCTTTGTGTTGCTTTCA
>NW_005254860.1:0-283 GCF_000412655.1 Myotis brandtii | reverse complement strand
CGGCACCCCCAAGAATGGATTCAGTGTGTTTTCTGGCAGTTGTTATGTTACCCTGCTGTTTGCAGTGCACTGAGGTGTGTGCTTGTAGCTCTGGTTCAGACTGCCCCATGTCTCACTGTCCCTCTGTCCCTCTGCCCCACAGGACGACGAGGTGGTGCTGCAGTGCACGGCGGCCGCCCACAAGGAGCAGCAGAAACTGTGCCTGGCGGCGGAAGGATTTGGCAACAGGCTCTGTTTCCTGGAGTCCACCTCCAATTCCAAGGTGCGGGCACGCTGGGAGGCC
>NW_005254859.1:0-283 GCF_000412655.1 Myotis brandtii | reverse complement strand
TACAGTCAGATTAATTAACACATCCTTCACCTTATGTAGTTATGTGTGTGTTGATAACACTTAAGATCTACTCTCTCCCAGTATTATTACCATGCTATACTTTAGAACCCCAGAGTTTATTCATCTTATAAATGAAGGCTTGTACCTTTTGACCAGCATCTCCCCATTTCCCCCATCCCCCAGCTCCTGGTAACCACCATTCTACTCTCTGTTTCCATGAGTTTAACTTTTCCACATATAAGTGACATCATATAGTATTTGTCTTTCTCTGTCTGGCTTATTT
>NW_005254858.1:0-283 GCF_000412655.1 Myotis brandtii | reverse complement strand
GTGAGCCAGAGAAGGGGACACACCACTGACCGGACAGTGTCCCCAGCACTTGGCCGGGACTGGTCCTTACCGTCCAGCCTCCAGAGTGGGTTGTGGAGGTGGCTCTGGGGCCCTCGGAGATGATGGCCGCTAAAGGGCTGAGAAACCAGGAGGGTCACCTCCCGACTCCCGTGCCCCCAGTCCCTGGCAGCCACCCTGACACCTTCTGTCTCTGTGAACTTGCCTCTTCCAGGTGCTGCATATCTGAGTTAGGGAATAAAAGGAGTTCCCTGAAACTCTCTGG
>NW_005254857.1:0-283 GCF_000412655.1 Myotis brandtii | reverse complement strand
GAAGTTTAATGTGACATGGCCTGGCACTATCAGTCAACATCCAAAAAGGAACCATGTCTGTTACATTTTTTCTTGGTGTAAGAGAAAGGCAAGGCTTTTTTTTTTTTTTTTAATTGAAATTTTCCAAATTTATCCTGGGAATTACTCTGGAAGAAAATAAAGAGAGGTTTCCTTTAAACATCTGAAGAACTGTAGTTAATTATATTAGGCCTGATATAGAAAGGTAAATAATTTGTGTTTTTGCCACTCTAACAAAGTTTGTGTAAAGTTACTTAAAGACTAA
>NW_005254856.1:0-283 GCF_000412655.1 Myotis brandtii | reverse complement strand
TCGAGTCAAAAAGTTTGCCCACCCCTGTGCTAGAGCCACAGGTGCCCATGGCGGGGTGCAAGCCTCAGCACAGGCCCCCGAAGGAGACCCAGACCTGGCTGGCCTCTGGCTTCCTGCTGCAGGTGGCTCCTGGTTTGACTGCACTGTGGGCGAAGTAAAGTGAAGTATGGCAGCACAGTTGAACCCCAAAGAACCTTCTGTTTACCCAAACTCCCTGAACATCTCAGTTAAAAACAAGCTCAGGTTCCTCAAGAGTCTCCTCCAGAATCTATGGAGAGGGAAA
>NW_005254855.1:0-283 GCF_000412655.1 Myotis brandtii | reverse complement strand
GGAAAGGGCCTGACTTAAAGAATAAGCTTAGAGTCAAGTACTGAAAGTGCTGGGAACAAATTATCCCTGGATGTCCTCAGATAAATCATGTTTATGTGATAATTGTGTCAAATAGTCAATTGATGGAGCATCAAATATGAAAAGACAGTCCCGTGAGGTTACATTGCAGTTAAAAACAGTATCATGCTCAGTGATAACTTCAGAGCCTTGCCATGGCATAGGTAATAGATCTGTCCAATGACTATTCCAGTGCAGGACATTCAGATTCCTTAAGGCACACACA
>NW_005254854.1:0-283 GCF_000412655.1 Myotis brandtii | reverse complement strand
AAGCAAAACCAGCCATGGCAAATCTGCTCCTCTTATAAGTAACACAAGCTATAGTGGTTGATCTGATAACTATTATAACTTCAATGTAGTGATAAGAATAAATGTTATTTTGAGATATCTGCAACAAATATATTATATGAAAACATCTGTGAATTTTTTGGAGACCCAATGAAGTACTATACTGTTAATCTAGTATGGTTTGTTGCCTACATTCACAATGTAGGGCAATGCTAATTTTTGGTAGACGTTTGTGAAAATAGAGATGTAATTTTATTTCCCATTC
>NW_005254853.1:0-283 GCF_000412655.1 Myotis brandtii | reverse complement strand
CCATACACCCCAGGCCCTTCTACAGTAGTCCCCTGTTATTTACAGAATAAGGTCTACTTTATTTACATTTGTTTGTGTTTTCTTTATTCTAGCTCTTGTCCACAGACAGACCTACAGAAGAAACCCATGACTAAAGAGCCATCAAATGGCTCCATCCAACAAATGAACATTGTGCATGTCATCAAAATCACCCACAGGATGAAGGTGCCACAGCCACGTAATGAGGAAGCAGAAAGGTAAGACTGGGGTGTGGGGACTTGTGCACATTGTCAGTGGAAGGTGA
>NW_005254852.1:0-283 GCF_000412655.1 Myotis brandtii | reverse complement strand
AAACAAATAGAAGAGTAGCAATCTCTTCAGGACTTCCTTGAGCCTCATGTTTTAATCTGCCTTTCTAGAGAACTCCCAACATCCTATGGCCTTCCTTGTTAAAACTTACCTTTAACTTGTCACAAACCCCAATATTCTCATCTTCAATCCCAACCTAGTGTTGTTCCTCTTGAAACTTGGGATTCTCCTGCTAATTCCATTTTTACCCTCTATTGACTGTGTCACTACCACTCCCCATATTTCTATTATGAAACTTTCCTACAGATTTGATAAAGAAGGTAGT
>NW_005254851.1:0-283 GCF_000412655.1 Myotis brandtii | reverse complement strand
TTTTATTTTATTCTTCTTTGCTGGAATGGTTAATTTTTTTCTTTCTTTTGCCATCAGTAGTTTACAAATTATCCATTGTAACACACATATGTTAATGGCTATGCCTCATTTATGAACACATAAAAACAGCTTTGTTGTGACATAATTGATACATTTAAGATATACAACTTGTTAAATTTTGCAAAAATTTAAAGTATACAATTTGTTGTTTGACATAGTTTTACACCTGTGAAGCATCAACCCAGTCAAGATAATGAACTTAGTCATCACCCCAAAAAGTTTT
>NW_005254850.1:0-283 GCF_000412655.1 Myotis brandtii | reverse complement strand
TATTATTATTATTTATTAATCTTTATTGTTGAAAGTATTATATATGCCCCTTTTCTTCCCCATTGCTTCTCCCACCCTCCTTTCCCCCAAGCCTTCACCACCTTATTATCTGTGTCTATGGGTTATGCATATACCCATATAGGTTCATTGGTTGATCTCTTCCCCACCTCCACCCTCCCCTGCCTGCCCTGTGAGGTTTGACAGTCTGTTTGATGTTTCCATGTTTCTGAGTCAGTCCATTTTTGCTCATCAGTTTATATTGTTCATTAGATTCCACATATGA
>NW_005254849.1:0-283 GCF_000412655.1 Myotis brandtii | reverse complement strand
AAGAGCCAGCCTGGCTGGGGTGTGGAGGACGCAGCCGGAAGCGGGCGGGGCCACCGGGGAGACCACAGGTCCCCACGGGGATGCGGGGGAATCCATTTCTGCTCTTAGATCGCCCTTGTTAAATGTTTGTGCATGTTTTGTGTGACTTGTTACAAACAAGACGGTGTGGAGGAGTCTGCCCCCCTCTCCGGGGGCCCCCCCTCCTCCACTAGCGCCGTCGGCTCCTCATTCACCCCCGCCCCTGGCCGGACGCAGAGCCCAGGAGGGAGGCGGAGGGCTGCCT
>NW_005254848.1:0-283 GCF_000412655.1 Myotis brandtii | reverse complement strand
TACACTCACTATCCAATTCAGCCCTTCCAAGAAACCAGTTAGGAGAGTAACCTACCCTCTCACCGTGAGGAGACAGGAAGGCAGAAGTAAGGACTCTGCCTCCTGTCACTCAGACCGTCAGCGGTGTACACCGGCATAACACAGAGTATCTGAATCCAGAATCAAAGTTTTTTCTACTTGCATAACTTCCCTTCAACAAAATGTGTGTCCGTGAGGGAGGGCTGAGCCTTGCTCTACAGGGTTTACTTTTCTCAAACTGACTCATACCAAGTTGTCTTGTTTC
>NW_005254847.1:0-283 GCF_000412655.1 Myotis brandtii | reverse complement strand
ATATATATTTGAGGAAATTTCATTTTATTCCCACCTTATTGGGAATTTTTATCATGCACAATTTCATTATATGTTTTCTCTAAATCCTTTTATGTTATTGTATGATTTTTCACTCTGTTGATATGGATTACATTCATTGATTTTCAGTTTTGAAGTAGCCTTGCATACCTGGGATAAATCACACTTGGTCACTGTATATAACTCTTTTTATACATTGTTGGATTTAATTTGCTAATATTTTTTAGAATTTCTTCCATGCATGTTCATGAGATATCTTAATATT
>NW_005254846.1:0-283 GCF_000412655.1 Myotis brandtii | reverse complement strand
ACCCTTCAGTCCACAGGCCAACCTTCTATCCATTGAGCCAAACCAGCAAGAGCTCATTATGACCTTTTAGTTTTCATTGTATGCTTTGGGTTATTATCCAATAATTTCTCTCTCAATTTTATTTTTCCATTTGCCATTGAAGCCCTTTCATGTGGCTACTTATGCTTTTAACATTACCCCATCCACAACATCTTTTTATTTGAATACTTCCTCATTTTCTGGCACTATAGGAGGCTCCAGGCTCAGAGTTTTTAAATCTTTATTGTTGAAAGTATTACATATG
>NW_005254845.1:0-283 GCF_000412655.1 Myotis brandtii | reverse complement strand
GCTAAAGGAATAAGTGGTAGCATTTTCAACTTTAAAACAAATAAAATTGTTTTTAAAGAAGATATTAATCCCCTACCATCAACTTGAATTTGTGGAAGAAAGATAATTTTGGACAACAATTTTCAAGCAGATTAGTGTTTGGGTCCTTCCCTCTCCCCACATGTATGCTCATAATCCTATGCTGGGGATGGGAACCAGGAAAGCAGTGCTCAGTAAGATTTGTGTGCTGTGCCCTCCCACCTCTGTGATCTGTGCTGCTTTCCACCTCCAGTTACTCTCCCCC
>NW_005254844.1:0-283 GCF_000412655.1 Myotis brandtii | reverse complement strand
CAGGCGTCGAGGCTGCACTCCTGGCTTTTCTGGACCACGGAATACACACGCTGCTTACAACCTCACCCAACCTTCTTCCAAACATTTCCAGACCCAGACTTTTGGATCACCTGAGAACATTTTAGAGGAGCATTTACCTGTCTGAGAACTCTGTCCACAATCCTACTTTTCCTCATCCTCTTCTTCCTCTTTGCAGGCACAAAGAAGCGCTCTCATGGCTCCCCAGCCCCGAGCACCAGCTCCACAAGTCGCCTTACCTTGCCAGGTGGGTAAATGGCATCGC
>NW_005254843.1:0-283 GCF_000412655.1 Myotis brandtii | reverse complement strand
ATTGTTGTTATAAAACAAGCTTCTTTTTATACTGTTATTCCATGTGATTAGCACAATTTATACCTAGCATGAATGCTTATCTTCAGCACATCTTATATTATGGTCATAGCCAGCTGAGTATATAGAAAACAAGTTTATTTGGGTCCCAAATAGTTTTAGTTTCTTATGTGCTTTGGTGAAAAAGAGAAGATTGTATCAAACAAGAAGTAATGTGGAGTAAAAATGGGATTTACTCTGTATTAGGAACATGAAATCTGGTTTCTAGTTCTCAAGAATCCAACTG
>NW_005254842.1:0-283 GCF_000412655.1 Myotis brandtii | reverse complement strand
TGAATTTTTCTGCTTAGATACTATTAGCTACTGTATCTGAGTTTCTGCTCCTCAAGTCATGTCCCTGGAAGAGCAATCCGTTCCAACTCCTCTCTATTAATTTACATGAATATTCTGTGCCACCATGAAATTTAAGTCACACAACTTTATCATCTTAAGAAAAGTCATTTACTTGTTAACTATATGCAATTACATTAATTACTGAAAACAGTCTCCTGGTAGGCAGTTCAGTGTGTGTGCACAGAAAGATACTCTGTTCTGGCATTTGTTCTTTCTCTTTTCT
>NW_005254841.1:0-283 GCF_000412655.1 Myotis brandtii | reverse complement strand
AGAACAAATAATCCAAAATTTTATATGGAACCACAAACGACCATAAATAGTAACAGCAGTCTTGAGAAAAAAGAATAAAGTTGGAGCTATCACTCTACCTGATATAAAAGTATACTACAAGGCTATTGTTATCAAAACAGTATGGTTCTGGAATGAAAACAGACATATAGATCAATGGAACATAATAGAGCACTCATAAATAAACCCATGCCTATTTTGTCAATTAATATATGACAAAGGATACTAACCTTGACTCTAACCCTATAACCCAAACCTGAACCTG
>NW_005254840.1:0-283 GCF_000412655.1 Myotis brandtii | reverse complement strand
ACACGCCGAGCTCAAAAGGTTCGCCATCACTGCGCTATACCCTAACCTGGCCGCATAGGGGACAGAACGTGCCCAGAGAGGGCAAACCACTTCGAGGTCACATAGCAGCCAGTTACAAAAGTCCCCCCTCCTCCCTCAATAAGGGGCCCACAAGGTTAAGGCCACCATTGCTTTTATTTGTTGCTTTGAGTGGAGAAAAGCATGAGCGCCACGTGTGGAGGACGCTCCCCATTGCAGAGCTCGGGAAAAGTAGAGGTTTTTCATTGGCCGGAACCCAGAGGAG
>NW_005254839.1:0-283 GCF_000412655.1 Myotis brandtii | reverse complement strand
CACCGCCATCCACTCCAGGGCTTGCTTCATCTCGCAAAACCGAAACTGTGCCCATTCAACACGTGGCCGTGGCACTTTGTGTTTGTCGACCAGGGGGTCATCTGGGGATGAAAACAGAGGCCAGGGCTGGAAACCGTCAGGGGTCAAGTCAGCGGGCCGGGAGCCACAGTCAAAAGCCTTGCCTGGAACTCGAGAGCCACAGGGACCTGGACGAGGGTTCCTTGCCCACGAGCTACTCAAGTTGGACCCGGCACTGGCAGGCAGCAGCGGCCGCGGCGGCAGC
>NW_005254838.1:0-283 GCF_000412655.1 Myotis brandtii | reverse complement strand
ATTGATGTTTCTATCTCTCTCTTCCTCTTTGAAATAATTTTAAATTTTTTTTAAAAAGTTTAGTACAGGGGTCTCTCCCCCTCCCCACATGAGAGTCTGTGCTTGTTTACCAATAAATTTCCACCTTTTTCTATACCCAAAAAAAAATCCTATCTTATAAAGACAGAATATGCAAATTGACCACCACTTCATGACAAAGATGGCGGAGCCCACAGCCAATAAAAAGGGAATATGCAAACTGACGCAACAAAGATGGCGGCAGCCGAGCCAGGATGCTTGCGTC
>NW_005254837.1:0-283 GCF_000412655.1 Myotis brandtii | reverse complement strand
AATATAATATTGAATGTCAACTGTAATTGAAAAACAAATAAACAAATAGCAACCGAGACAAAACCCTACTTGTGTATAGAAGAAAGGCTCAGGGTAGCTTCCAGTCTGGGTAAATGGGAAGATGATATCAACATTTTTCCAGAAAAAGGAAATTGGTTGTAGGAAACAAAATGAGACCTTTTGTTTTAAATATTCCAAATTTCAGGAACTGTTGGAAGGCCAATGGCACAGTCCTAAAGCAGCTGAAGTTTACTGTGAGAATGGGCTTCTTTAACTCCCTCTG
>NW_005254836.1:0-283 GCF_000412655.1 Myotis brandtii | reverse complement strand
TTTGATGTTTGCTGACAGCTCTTAAACCTCACTCCTTCCTCTTCCCCTGTGTCCCATATCTGGGCCAGTTTATAAAAGAGCTTGGTTCCAAGGACTCAGGAAATCTTTTTTTTTTTTTTGGTGCCAATCAGAGGAGATTTAAACTAAACAATCCCTTGCCCTCCTGCAGGGACATTCACCTGGCTCCAGCCCTAACCCCAATCAAAGCCCTGAGCCAATCTCCTTTCCTTTCATTCCAGCCCTTTCAGACCTGTTTTATAGACCTTCCCTGCTCCTCCCAGAG
>NW_005254835.1:0-283 GCF_000412655.1 Myotis brandtii | reverse complement strand
TTTCCCTGAACTTCATTTCCATCAGGAGATGGGGGGCCCTTCCCTCTGTGGGTATGAACCCCCGGGCCTGGGGAAATGAACGACGCTTCCTGCCTCCCTTTTGGAAGGTAATTTTCAGAATCAGAGACCAGCGGAGACAGTTACCTTCTGCCGGGGTAGGCCATCTCGTCGCTGTCATTGCAGTCTCTCCCTCGCCAGTGGTAGCCGCGCAGCGTCTGCAATCCGAGGGCAACGTGGGAAGGGTCAGTTCTGTGTTGATGTGAAACGAGGAGGGGCAGTCGGA
>NW_005254834.1:0-283 GCF_000412655.1 Myotis brandtii | reverse complement strand
AGTGTGGGGTCACCTCCCCCTTTCCCACTCCCTGGGCCTGGGGCTGCACCTGCCCTCGGGAGAGGAGGTGAGCACAGCCGGGACCCAGAGATGTACGTGCCGGGTGCTCCCAGCCTGGGCCCTCGAGGCCGGGGGCGCACCCCTCCTCCCAGGCACGGGCTGTGGGCAGGTCCCCGGGGTCCCAGCCTCCGGTGGGTGTGAACTTAGAGGAGCTGCAGGGCTGAGTTTCTAGGTCGAGCCACCTTCCCAAGGTCACTCCCGAGTCAGACGCTGCCAGAAGCAC
>NW_005254833.1:0-283 GCF_000412655.1 Myotis brandtii | reverse complement strand
CCTTCCTCTCTGAAATCAATAAAAATATATATATATGTATATATTAAAAAATAAAATAAAGAGATAAATAATGGTACCTATCTCATAAGATTGTTTCAAGGATTAAATTACACAATGTGTGTAAAGTTCCTAGCATTGTGCTAGGAACACAATGGCTAGTGAATAATCAAAATAATGGTGTCTCCATTCCACCCCCCACCCCCCGCCCCTTCTTCCTAATTACCTATGATTAAGTCTAAATGTTTCATGACTGACTATTCTTGGGGGGGAAAGGGGTGTGGGG
>NW_005254832.1:0-283 GCF_000412655.1 Myotis brandtii | reverse complement strand
GGAGCCTGTATTCAGTGGCAACAGCTCAGCTGGGATACAGGCGGCTGTAGAGCAGCATGGCCATGAAGACAGCTCACAGGGTTGCAGCTCAATTATGACACAGTGTGGCTGTGGGACAGCACAGCTGGGAGCCAGCCTTGGGCACAGCAGTCCAGTTCCCTCCACTAAGGTGCTGCAGCGTGGCTCCAGTCCAGGGACATGTCTGCTCAAGTCCCCGAGACAGCATGACGGTTACAGCTCAAGCCAGGGAAACAGCCTCAGGTGGAAAGGAAAAATTCACTCT
>NW_005254831.1:0-283 GCF_000412655.1 Myotis brandtii | reverse complement strand
CGGGAACTCTCCTATCCCCCTCCCCGCTTTCTCTCTGTGTCTTCACGTAACACATTAACTAGTGGGTGATTTCTTTACGGTGCCTTTCCCCCCACCAGGGTGACAGCTCCGTGGGGACAGGATTCTTCGTCGTTTGCTCACTGCTGTAACCCCAATGCCTAAAGCAGTGCCTGGCACATAGTAGGTACTCAATATTTGAGTGGCTGAATAAGTGACCAAGATCAGTCAAGGCCGAGGTACTTGCATTTGGGATAGCCACCCCACTAGAGGGCAGTGTCTGGCA
>NW_005254830.1:0-283 GCF_000412655.1 Myotis brandtii | reverse complement strand
AGCCATCTCAATTTCTGACTGACCCTCCAGCTACCAGAAAATGTACATTCTCTTTTTTCACCTGTATTCTTGTGGCCTTACTAACCTGCACAAAGTGTTTATTATTGTATGTTAGCTATTAAGATCAAGAAAAGGCTTGCTTGAGTTGGAGTTATGCTCCTATAGAAGATATCGTAACATATTTAGGGGATCATCTAGAAAAATATTTGTGTTTCCAACTCTAGTCACACTTGAGATTAGCTACAATCTCCCATCATGATGCCAGTGGGAATTATAACTTCAA
>NW_005254829.1:0-283 GCF_000412655.1 Myotis brandtii | reverse complement strand
TGGTATGTTTTTCAAAATTTTTAACTGTGACCCATAGTAAGAAATATAGTTTACGATGTGACCCTGTACACACAAAGTTATAAACACATGTAACTTGAACCCAAAGTTTTGTAAAACAATCCCACTTTTACTAGAGATTTTCTATCCTATTTTACTAAAATGACCCTGACCCTCTAAAATGATTTCATGACTTGCTAATGGATCTGGACCTGCAATTTGAAAAACACAGCCTTAGGATCATTTTACATTTTTGATTTGAGAACCACACTTTTGTCCTTTTGTT
>NW_005254828.1:0-283 GCF_000412655.1 Myotis brandtii | reverse complement strand
AGGAAATAGGAGGGAGCATAATGTGTACTTAATGGGAATGCTGATAATATTCTATACTTAGTTATAAGTGCAAGTTATATGGGTATGTTCAAGTTCAGAAAATTTGTATAGCTGCCTATTTATTTTTGTACATAATTATATATAGTTTTGTATTTACTTAGGTTTTATATTTGTTATATTTCAATTTTAAAAGTATAAAAACAATAAAAAATGGAGCTAGCTCATAGATGGTGGTGTAATTCACTTAAGTTTTAGGAAGAAATTGGTCTGTTTGTGGGTTTGT
>NW_005254827.1:0-283 GCF_000412655.1 Myotis brandtii | reverse complement strand
ATATAAAAAGAGATTTCAGACTTGTTCTTTATTTTGAAAAGCTTCTGTCCTTCAATGAGAAGCCTAATTGCTTGTTTTGTAGTTCTTAACATTACAAGAAGTGTAATCCTTTTTATGGACAGTGCACGTGTCTCAAGAGCATTAACTGATTAAAAATATTAAGGAGTGAGAATTAAAGAGATAAAGGCTGTATGAGATACCAGTTATCTTGAGGTCTGTTGCTACCCAAACCAAATATTTTGCATTAGTAATAGCCTATAACAATTCATTCATTAATTTTTAC
>NW_005254826.1:0-283 GCF_000412655.1 Myotis brandtii | reverse complement strand
GCAAACCCAGAAGGCACACTGACCATAGGTTGCGGAAATGTCGCTGTTTAGACAGTCTGCGAACCCCCAGCTCCCTTTTCTAACCTGAAACAGACATATGCTCTCCAACCACCCTGAAAGGGGTAAGTGTAATTCCCTGAGAAGTAAATGATTCCATCCCAAATAGTCACCACTAACACCTTTGTTTTGTTCCACAGCATTCCATCCTGGAAAGCAGGGATGTTCAAGGGAACATAACAGAGAGATGGTGCATTGGGAAGTGATAGGTTCTCATCTCATAGGC
>NW_005254825.1:0-283 GCF_000412655.1 Myotis brandtii | reverse complement strand
AGGAGGATACTCTAATCAACTGAGCTACCTGGCCAGGGCAAAGATTTCCTCCTTTTTTTTTTAAAAGGCTGAATAATATTCTATTGTACATGTATACCACATTTTCTTTATCCAATAATCTATTGATGGACATTTAGGTATTTTCTACCTTTTGGCTATTGTGAGTAATGCTGCAATGAAAAATGAATGCAAATATCTCATGGAGAATCTATTTTCAATTCTTTTGAGTAAATACTCAGAAGTGGAATTGTTGGATCTCATGGCAGTTCTATTTTTAATTTTT
>NW_005254824.1:0-283 GCF_000412655.1 Myotis brandtii | reverse complement strand
CAACAACGGCACAAGAGAGAAGCGACAGCTTCACCTATGGCTCCAGGGTCCAACTGCCAAGGTCAAGTCCAGCAAGGGCCAGCAGGCTCTGCCGGAGGCTCAGAGCAGGCAGTCCCCCCCCCCTCCCCCCGGAGCAGGCAGCTCCCCCGGAGCAGGCAGGGTGGCATGGGGGAGGCAGGGGCGCTGGGGACAGTGCTGGCTCGGAGAAAAGGCGTCTCTGTGCCTTACCCACTCGGGAGCACCCTCTCCCTCCACAAGGGCCGGACCAGGACTGCTCCTGATG
>NW_005254823.1:0-283 GCF_000412655.1 Myotis brandtii | reverse complement strand
TACATTAATAAACTGCTGTGAAATTTCTTCAGTCTTTGTATTTAATTACTCAAACCATTGGAGCTTCTTCATCTCATTTAAATTTTTTCCTGGATAAAGACATGCTGTAGGGCCTGGTTGATGCTAATCCGTTTAGCTGGGTCCAACATTAGGATCTGGTCCAACAAGTCCTTTAGCTGGTGTACTTTTTTATGTTGGTCTTCAGGAAGTCGCTGGCACCCAATCAAGTCAGCCAACAGGTCCTTAGTTGGATTAATGGTGCTCATGACAGTAACTTTCTCCT
>NW_005254822.1:0-283 GCF_000412655.1 Myotis brandtii | reverse complement strand
TCTCCCTCTCTCTTCCTCTCTAAAATAAATACAATAATAAAATAAAACAAAATAAAATAAAATCTTTAAAAAAAAAGTAGAGAAAAAATTTTTTTTATCAAAAATCTGCCTCCAAATTTATCTTAGCCTTTGAAATGTGGCCTTTATAGTTATATCTAAGATTGTGTCATTAGCATACTGGATCATTTTGGAGGAAAAACTGAGTAAATAAATGTCATGGGTTCAGATGACCTTTCTTTTGTTTTCAACTCTCCAGTTCAAAGATGACTTAAACTTAAATACT
>NW_005254821.1:0-283 GCF_000412655.1 Myotis brandtii | reverse complement strand
GATACCTAAAGGTGGTGGTAACTGCCAGTGGGGAATATCATTTAAGTCAATCAAATGGCTCCCAAAGGTAAAGGGGAGGTATGAATAACTACTTAATTCTAAGCTATGGCTATTCTTCCACCTTCATATTGTGCCCAGGGTCATGTTATTCCATACTTCTTAGTTTTATTCAAAAAGTATTCTGGTACTTTCTCCCTTCCTTAGTCAACTTTTCTCTATTGGAATAGAGAGATACATTCTTTGTATTAAATCTTCATTCATTCACTCATTCATTCATTTATTC
>NW_005254820.1:0-283 GCF_000412655.1 Myotis brandtii | reverse complement strand
ATCCAGATAAACAGATATGCTAAAGAAATCTGCTGCCCATGCAGCATTATTCTAGTTGTCATTGCTGCATAACAAGTTACCCTAAAACAAAGTAACTTAAAATTGCCTCTTTAGTTTGCTTACAACTTCTTTTGATCAGAAATCTGAAAGGGCCCATATTACTCAGGTTCTGTCATGTGGGTGCAGTCAAATGTTACAAAACTGTGAAAGCCTGACAGGCTGCACATGCAAAATGTGGATGGAAAGGGCCACATGCTAACCTGACAGCTCAGGGAAGGCCTGC
>NW_005254819.1:0-283 GCF_000412655.1 Myotis brandtii | reverse complement strand
ATAAAAACAATTATAACCAACATGATAGATCACTTTTATTACTTAAAAATGTAAAAATCCCTTTGTGGCAAGGCATTGACCAAAATTAAAAGGCAAACCACAAACTAGGACGTGGTTTAATTAAATGTGACATAAAGTGGGTTAATATCTCTCATAATCAAGATCTCTTACTCTCTTACTCTCTTTGCTGGATATTCCGTTTGTCCCACCAGTTCCATGTATTCAGCATGTTCTGTGCCCTGGGTGGCTAAACAGTGTGGACTGTGTCAACCAGGCTCCCTTG
>NW_005254818.1:0-283 GCF_000412655.1 Myotis brandtii | reverse complement strand
AGAACAAAGTAGCTCTCCTAGTGGGTGTGGTCCTGAAGCCAGGTGCAGGGCTGGCCTTCTCTGTTTCATCACTGTATCCCCACAGTCCATAACGGGCTTGTTGAGCCTTCGGGAGAGAGCACAGGAAATTGGACTTTGTTGGGTTCAGAGGTATATTCTGGGGAGAGAGCAAGACAGGACTTTCCCTACACAAGGCTGGATAGAAAAATATATGTTGGGAGCCCTGGAAGAAATAATGGGTACCACTGTGCCTCATTTCCCTGAAGAGCTCTGAAAACTCACT
>NW_005254817.1:0-283 GCF_000412655.1 Myotis brandtii | reverse complement strand
TTGCATGCTCTCCCCGTGTCCGTGTGGGCTTTCTCTGGGTCTCCAGTTCCCACATCCCAAAGATGTGCCCGTGAAGTGAGCTGGTGTCTCTTCACTGTCCCAGTCTGAGTGGGTGTGGATGTGAGTGCGCCCTGGGATGGGATCCTGGGGTCCGGTATTGCACCCTGAGCTGCCACAGCTCAAGACTGGAATAGCGGGTTAAAAAATAATTCTTGTTTTTACTAATCTTCCCTAAATGTATTTATAGCTCACATTAATTTCAATGTTTAATATTAGAAGCATT
>NW_005254816.1:0-283 GCF_000412655.1 Myotis brandtii | reverse complement strand
GCTGTTTGGGGAGCACCTCTCTGTTAGCAAAAGGCCAGCCGTGTTGATCTTGGCTCACACATGACCAATTTGAATGCAAAAGACTCACAAAAGGAGAGCTCACGGGGTCTGAGTTTGTTTTCACGGGGGATGGCTTGCCTTCTTGAGTGGCTGTGACTGCCATTTGTTCAGCTGGTTGGCGTGTCTTCCACCCACTATTAGAAGGCGGTGATGACCTTCAATTCAATTATGCTCTGTCCACTTTCAACAGAAATGTACGAGGATGGAAAGCTCTGCGAATTCT
>NW_005254815.1:0-283 GCF_000412655.1 Myotis brandtii | reverse complement strand
CTCTATCCACCGAGCCAAACCGGCTTCGGCCAAGAATTCCTTTAATGTGAATTTTTTTTTGCTGGCATCGTTTCCTCTGGGGCATCTTTAACGTTTTCATCACAACCACATCCTCATTTATGTCAGAAGTTCATCTTACAAAGATCTGGCTGCATCTGGAGTCTCTTGAAGGACAGCAGTGTCAGCATTCCACGGTCAGCCGTTACTCCAACAACTCCATTGAAATCTATTTAAATTTCACTTCCACCATTATCACTTTTTTTGTTTGTTTGTTTGTTTGTTT
>NW_005254814.1:0-283 GCF_000412655.1 Myotis brandtii | reverse complement strand
GTCAACACTCAACCACTGAACCACACTGGCCAGGTTATGTGGCCTCTTCTAACCTAGCCTTGGAAGTCAGGGAGTGTCACTGCCTCCTTCCCTTCATGGGAGCAGTCACAGGCCAGCTCAGATTGAATGGGAAATGAATTAGCTTCTTCTTCTTCATGAGGAGAGGCCAGGCTATATTGTAAGAAGAGTGTGTGGGATGTGAGATGTTGCTGTCGCCATCATTGAAAGTACAGTTGGCCTTTGAAAGACATGGGGGTTAGGGGTGCCAACCCCTTGCACAGTC
>NW_005254813.1:0-283 GCF_000412655.1 Myotis brandtii | reverse complement strand
GCTTCCTGACACAAATGGCATGTCTATATTATCTGGCTTTCTTTTTGCTCTTTTCCTGTTAATTAATTAATAACCAAGTTAATTATAATGGTATCACATCTATTTTATTTGTGTTTTAAACAAAATCCTGCTATTGACATGTATTGGCCTAGAGTAATAAATCACTGTGGCCATAGAAAAAAGAGAATATAGTATAAGATTTTATTAGTACCTTAGTATTTGGGGTAACTTTAATTTATTGTTACTTATATTTTTCCAACACTTAATTTTGTTTTAAAGACAT
>NW_005254812.1:0-283 GCF_000412655.1 Myotis brandtii | reverse complement strand
TAGAGTTTTTGCTGTGCCACATTCTGCCCTTTGCTTGCAAGAACGTTACATAATTTCCCAGATTGTTTCCACACCTCTGCAGTGGGGAGAAGGACTGCGCCACGCACAGAGCATGGAGCCCCATGGGCTGCATATAATCAGTGAGGTAGATGCGGACACTTTTTCTATTGGTTAAATGGGCCCCTGCAGTGAGGCTCAGGGGGCCCACGCCTCTCAGCAGATAATCTGAGAGGATATTCATCCCTTCCACAGGATATTCTGAGGATTCCTGGAGCACTTGGTG
>NW_005254811.1:0-283 GCF_000412655.1 Myotis brandtii | reverse complement strand
CCGAGGAAGCCTGCTGGGCTCTAATCCTAGACAGAGTCCCGGGGCGACTGCAGAGCCAGGAGCTACCTGGCTGAGCTGGAACAGAGCCTTCAGGGCCGCCTCATCCTCCACAAACTCCTCCTTCACGTCAGCATCAAAGGTGAGGTAGGCCAGGCCCTCCACTGCCCAGCGCCGAGTGCCCGCGTCAATCTGGTCATTGCACAGCCACCTGGGGACAGGCAGGGCAGAAACAACCGTCAGACGGGGTGGTGTGAAGGGGGCCCACCAGGATCGGGCGGGGGGT
>NW_005254810.1:0-283 GCF_000412655.1 Myotis brandtii | reverse complement strand
AGCCCCTGATCGGCCCCCCCACCATAATCAGGGGCAGGACCTGCCAGCCAACTGCCCATGGCCCCTTCCCCCAGCCAGCCCCCCACACCACAATCAGGGGCGGGGCCAGGTGGCCAACCTCTTGCACCCCTCCCCAGCTTCCCCCACCCTCAATCGGCCCCCTCAACCCGATAAGGGGCAGGGCTGGCCAACCTCCCATGTCCCCTCCCCCCAACCATCCTGGCCCCGATAGGCCCCCATCGGGGCCGGGCCGGTAGGATCCCACCCGTGCATGAATTTGTGC
>NW_005254809.1:0-283 GCF_000412655.1 Myotis brandtii | reverse complement strand
TCCTTCCCCTTGTCCCAAACTCAAAGGGGACCACAAATTGTTGAACCTTGTTTGCCTGTTTGAACATTAGTGTATTAGCCCAGCTGGGTAGCCTTTATTTGTTTCACAACTAAACTCAGAGCCAACCTAGTAGCTTAGAATGACAATTTTGAAGAGAACCAAGTTGACTAAAATTGCCCTGTGGTGGTTCTGTGTTTTCCTTCTTCCCCAGAAATGAGTTGGAAAGGCAATACATATGTCTACTGCGGTTTCATTTTTATGTTTCTACCAGTGTCTATGCCCA
>NW_005254808.1:0-283 GCF_000412655.1 Myotis brandtii | reverse complement strand
TCCTGGTTCATAGGTTGACTCAACCACTGAGCAACACTGGCCAGGTAACAAACTTTGTTTTTTAAGGACTTTATTTTTGTAGAGTAGTTTTAGTTCATAGCAAAATTGAGGGCAAGGTACAGAAGACTTTTCATATGTCCCCTGTCCTCACACATGCACAGCCTCCCCCATTATCAACATCCCCCGGCAGAGTGGTACACTTGTTACAGTGGATGAACATGCATTGACACATTCACCCAAAGACCATAATTTACATTAAGATTTATTCTTGGTCTTGTACATC
>NW_005254807.1:0-283 GCF_000412655.1 Myotis brandtii | reverse complement strand
AGATTTTGAGTAAATCAGTTATTTTTGGTATGTAAGCAAATCAGGTGATTCTATAAAACCTTTCAGAAAGTTTGCATAAAACATGCTGGTTTTATTTATATATTTTTCTGTGTTTTGGTGGTTGTAATGAAAAATGTTAGTTGAATGGAGACTAGTCTGAATAACTTCATGCAAAGCTTTGATTGTCTTTCAATATAGTATTTAAATACTGAATATTTCATATATAGATTTATACATGTATATAGAGACACACAAATATACATATTTAAGTATGTGTGTATAT
>NW_005254806.1:0-283 GCF_000412655.1 Myotis brandtii | reverse complement strand
CAGCTTTGCCACTTTGTCACCATGTGCATCTTCACCTGCACTGGCCAGCACTCCTCCGTCCACCTGGGCCAGGTACTTGTTATAGGGGGGCCCTGGGCATTTGCACCTGGAGTGGGGGAGGGGGGTGGGGAGCTGTGTGCAGGTGGCTAAGGGGTTTTTATGCTTAGCAGACTTTGATTCTGGATATCTGCCCCTTCTTAGCTGGATTGGTATGCTTGGGTCCCTAACGCACCCTGCACAATGCGGCTGCCCCCACCGACCACCAAGGATGTGACACTGGAGA
>NW_005254805.1:0-283 GCF_000412655.1 Myotis brandtii | reverse complement strand
TGCCTGCTCTCACAGGCTCCTTGTCACTGACTGGGGATTGATCCATCCTCTCTCCAGAGAGACCCATCCCCAGCCCTGGCTAGGGGTGGGCTGTGGGGGAGCTGGCGGGCACAGTGGGGAGGGCTCTGGGCTTGCAGTCTCTGCCAGGCTGCTTATTTACTGTGTGACCTTGGGCAAGACACACCACCTCTCAACCCACGCTTCCACATGGACGACAGGTGAAAGACCCGACACAGGACGTCGCAGGCCCTTTGAAACGATAAAGTAATAGAGATCTAGAAAT
>NW_005254804.1:0-283 GCF_000412655.1 Myotis brandtii | reverse complement strand
TGCAACAGTGTAGGACGGACACACATCACTCCTACTAACATCAGTTCATGGCAGCCTAGTCACTTGGCCACAAGAGGAGCTGGGAAAGGTCTGTAACGAGGCTGCCTTGTCCGGATGTAGTAATGAAACGTAGAGGTCTCTGGTGCTAAAGAGAAGATGTAGAAAACGGATAAGGAGCGACGATTATTTGTCTACACCTGGGGCAACATGAAGAAGCTTCCCTTAAACAGGAGAAACATATCAGTTATAACTATAGGAAGGAAGGAGAAATTTGCAGCAATTA
>NW_005254803.1:0-283 GCF_000412655.1 Myotis brandtii | reverse complement strand
CAAGGCCCCGTTTCCCATCGCAGCCCCACCCCAGCCCACATTCCCCTGCCCCTTCCCTGCTGTGCATCTCTGCGTTCATTGATGGCACCACCTCTCTGCCACAGGCGCCCCTGTATCTGACTCTCGCTCTCTGAATGTAGAAACTGGGTTCAGATTTGAATAGCAAAGGGTGTATTTTTCTCCTTTATTTTATTTAGTATCTGTCCCCCACTCTCTCCATGAGGGCAGGTTTGTTTTTCCTTTGTCTTGTTCACTGCAGAATTGCCGGCTCCTGGATCAGTGC
>NW_005254802.1:0-283 GCF_000412655.1 Myotis brandtii | reverse complement strand
CTGCAAATGATGTCCTTTAGGGCACAATGCATGGAGCACCGACCTTGTATCGCTAGGACCGGGCATTCAGTGAGGACTGCAGAAATGGTGAACAGATGGGAAGTGAGGACATGGTAGTTAGTTCCCCTTCCCCTGGCCATGGATCTTTAGGTTTTCACCTCTTCCTGCTCAGATATGCCTATTTTCTTTCCAAAGGGCTGACCTGAGCTTGGCACAAAGAATCTGCAAACCAAGGCCTTAAGGGCCGCAGAAGATGGCAGCTGCTTAAAGGGAACTCCAGGAG
>NW_005254801.1:0-283 GCF_000412655.1 Myotis brandtii | reverse complement strand
CTGGAAACCCAGCAACTGAAACTGCAGGATTTCAGATCCTAAGTCCTAACAGGTAATTTTTGTTTATAAAAATACTTCTAACCGTTGAAAGCTTATTACTATATGATGATTTAGAAATAATATTAGCATGTGTTTACACTGTATTATAGATAATCTGCATAATTTCCTTCACTTAGTCCCCATAGGGGTCAAGGTTGAACACTCCAGAACTGTGAAAGAAGCAAAATCGCTCTTTGTTCTCTTCCTCACTCAATGTTCAAACTCACTTTGTACATGCAGACAA
>NW_005254800.1:0-283 GCF_000412655.1 Myotis brandtii | reverse complement strand
GGGCTAGGGCACAAGGTTAGGGTTATGGCTAGGGTTAGCATGGTTAGGGCTAGGGCAAGCGTTAGCGTTAGGGTTCGGGTTAGTATAGCGTGTTTCTAAAAATGTACCTACCTTGAGTACTTATAAATGCAGTGTTTATTTAAATACATTCCATTTTCAAAATGTAATAGAATACAGACAGTGTGTGTATACTTCTTTTCTCGGACACCCTGTATATCTGCTTAAATCTCAGGTTTCAGTTCTTTTGGGTGGAATTGCTGCGTTATATGCTAGGGTTTCCCCC
>NW_005254799.1:0-283 GCF_000412655.1 Myotis brandtii | reverse complement strand
TTCCGGCAGCAGCAGCCGCTGCACTCGGCCACACGTGTGCCATCCTGCAGCTGCTCTCTCACCCTGGAGCCCAGAGAGCCCAGGGCACCATCATCCCTGCACCCACACCCCATGATCCCACATCCCAGGTGCCGGACTCGGTAAACCCAGACCTGGAAAGATGGGACAACCGCATTTCTCTGACTCCCAGAGATGCGGATGCATCACATGGGGTCAAGATGCCCATATTTACTTTGCCTTTATCCTTCCCTTTCCTTTATCTTTCTCTGATGTGCCTTTCCAG
>NW_005254798.1:0-283 GCF_000412655.1 Myotis brandtii | reverse complement strand
AGGAGCCCTTGCAGAATGGGGAAGAGGCTGCGAGCTTGAGAAAGAGACCAAAACAGCACTGAGTGTTATCAGCTCCATACTGCACAGCTTCCTGTTGGGCACTGTCAGTTCCTCCACTGCCCACCACCTCCCCCTACCCCCCTAGCTGATCCCCTTCTGCACTGGGGCCAACCCCAATCTGGGCACCTCTTTCCATCTCTCTTTCCTATTCTTCCTCTAACCCAGCGGTTCTCAACCCTTGGGTCAAGACCCCTTTGGGGGTCGAACAACCCTTACACAGGGG
>NW_005254797.1:0-283 GCF_000412655.1 Myotis brandtii | reverse complement strand
GGCAGACAGGAGGGGTTAAATTAACAACCACATCAACTCATGTACTTCAACACCAAACCCTGTGAGGCATTGTCAGTGCACCTACTTTACAGATGTAAGCAAGGTTTGGAGAAATTAAGTAACTTGCACAAGGTCAGAGACTTAGAAGACTTGCAAAGAAGGAGCAATTCTGTACACCTTTTAAATGAAAAACATAGACCCATAGCATTTAAGGAAATTGGCTCAAGGTTGGACAGGTGGAAGGTGTCGGAATCAGGAATCAAATATGGGTATCATGCCCTAG
>NW_005254796.1:0-283 GCF_000412655.1 Myotis brandtii | reverse complement strand
CGGGGCCGGGCCCCAGGCTGGGATGGGAAACTGGGGACGGGTGGTGGTGACCAACCTCCCGTGGTGACGGGCGGGGGTGGGGGGGGCTGCAACCTCTCACTGGCTACCTCTCACTGGCTACCTGGGGGGGGGCGGTGATAGGGATGGGAGGCGGGGGGGATAGAGATGGAGGTGAGAATGCGGTGTGTCCTCTGAGTTCGCTCTCACTCCCCCTGCTACCCTCCCCCGGGTCGCCAAGGCTCTTGCGCTGGAGAAGCTCCCATGCTCAGGTGCCAGGTGCCTG
>NW_005254795.1:0-283 GCF_000412655.1 Myotis brandtii | reverse complement strand
TTGGTGCACCAATAGGAGGGACCAGTGAAGACCAGAAACTGCTGGTCAGAATCACAAGCTAAATCCAGAATCAAGTAATAGTGAGGGTCCTGCTGACTGTACTGCTGAGGTGACTGTGAATCCACCTGATGGTCTAGTGGCAGAGCAGGTCCTGACCCAGCTAATTGGGCAGAAGAATGTAACGATCGAGAGCTTGGGCTCAGCCACAACTTACCTCAGAACTAGTTCCACCACTTAAAGGCTGTGTCGGACTCAGGGGTCCCAGGTTTGATTCCGGTCAAGG
>NW_005254794.1:0-283 GCF_000412655.1 Myotis brandtii | reverse complement strand
ATTTCCACTGAGAAGCAGGGGAGTCCCCAGCCACCCCACTTCGCCGGGAAGGTGGCCCCACCAGCTCTGCTCACCCAGGGAGGCGCTCTGTCAGTACATAGCCTCCCTCACCCCCGTATCCAGGCGTGAGCCCTGCATACCAGCTACACAGCCGCCCTTGATGGTATCTGGGAGGACCATCCCCCCTTCCAGCCTCCAGGTGCCCCTGGGAACCCCTCCTTCTGAGCCTCCCTCTGAGGCCACCCATGCTGATGGCTCTTTCCTAACCTAGAAGGATGGTTTC
>NW_005254793.1:0-283 GCF_000412655.1 Myotis brandtii | reverse complement strand
GCAGGCTGATGCTCTATCCACAGCCAAACTGGTTAGGGCTAGGCTGGGGGATATTTTGAAAGGCCAATGCAAAGTAATAGAAAATGGGTTGTATTTGGATGTTGAAAACTACCCTTCCAGAAACCTAGACTTCAACCATTCCAGGTCAGAGGATGGGCTTCTTTTCAGAATGGTTATTTATAGAAACATCCTATATAATTAAAGCGTAGTATGCAAATTGTTCTCTCCACCAAGAATTCATCCGGGAGTTCCACCAGGGGGTGGGAAGGGAGGGTGACCAGGC
>NW_005254792.1:0-283 GCF_000412655.1 Myotis brandtii | reverse complement strand
AAAGCAGAAATAAATGAAATAGAGACTAAAAAGACAGGTTGTGACGGAGAGACTCAGAATCGAGCTCACTTAGCCGGGAAAAGGACCTGGGTTGTGTCCGTGCAGAGTGACAGAGTGGGAGGGACTCCTGGCATCCCCGGGCCACGCTACACTGTGGACGTGCATGGTTACCGAAAGGAAGCTGACCAGGGGAGGACTCCCACAGACACCATCAGCTCTGGGCTCCATTGAGACTTTTTACCTGCTAGTCCCTGGCTCCCTCAGGGCCGATCCCTCCACCCTC
>NW_005254791.1:0-283 GCF_000412655.1 Myotis brandtii | reverse complement strand
TTTCTCTCTGAAATCAATAAAAATATTTTTAAAAAAGGGCCACATATAAATTGGCCTATTGGGGAGGGGGGGCAGAGCTGAGAATGGTAGGCCTTTCTAACTTGGTGACTAAAAGTAACCACACCAAATGGTCTGAACATTAAAATTCCTAACTAGAAAAATAAAATAAAATAAAATAAATAAAAATAAATAAAATTCCTAACTAAAGCAGGTCATGGCAGGTAGACCTGTCCAAAGCTGGTAGCGTCTTGTCGATCTTTTCCTTAAGTGAGCCTGTTTATTG
>NW_005254790.1:0-283 GCF_000412655.1 Myotis brandtii | reverse complement strand
ATTCTAAAACATGTAAATGGCACAGGTGAAATGTGATCATGGTAATGGTAATATCTCTTGTGAAAGTGCAATTTCAAAACATGTGTGCCTAAAAATGGCTTAGGGCAGTTAAGGGTTCAAAGAGAATGTTGTAGAGGTAAAAACGCCCAAAGTCATCCTCAATTCAGTACAAGCAAGTAAGAAAAGGAGAAGCCAGAGAAGAGACAGAGAGAGATTTGACTGAGTAAGTCAGTCTGGGTGCAGCTATGTCTTTAACAGGAGAGATAGTTAAATAAATGAATGA
>NW_005254789.1:0-283 GCF_000412655.1 Myotis brandtii | reverse complement strand
GATGGACCTTGAGGGTATTATGCTAAGTGATATAAGTCAGACAGAAAGATCAATATGATATGATCTTATTTATATGTGAAATCTAAAAAAGTTAAATGCATTGAAACAAAGAACAGATTGGTGGTTGCCAGAGTCAGGGGTGGGGAGGAATGGACGGGAAATGGGACCTAATGTATAGCGTGGTGACTATAGTTAGCAGTACTGTACTGTATATTCAAAAACTGTGAAGAGAGTAGGTCTTAAAAGTTCTCATCATAAGAAAAGAACATTTGTAACTATGTGA
>NW_005254788.1:0-283 GCF_000412655.1 Myotis brandtii | reverse complement strand
ATGGCCAGATTTGCATTTCCAAATCCTCACATTGGTGCCACCCTACATGATTGATTAGAGAGGGAAGATCTGGGGCAGGAATACCAAGGAGTCTAGGGACAGTCATTGAAGACCTGAGTGAAGGTGGTCACGGTGGGAACAGAGAGGAGAGGAGTGGTTGGAGAACAATGTTGAAGGTGGAAGGGACAGAATAGACCTTGGCCATGAGGAAGAGAAACAGGGTTGAGAATTCCGGGGTTCCTGGATTGGGCCCCCAGGGAAACAGAGGCGCCATGACCTGAAG
>NW_005254787.1:0-283 GCF_000412655.1 Myotis brandtii | reverse complement strand
ATCCTCAAGGCCTTCAACTGACTTGGCTAGAAATCCTACACAGTTTAGGAATGTAACGCGATGCTGACGTGGGGCAGTCTCAGCGCTGTGCATCCTGCGCCCTGCAGGGCCCCGGCCGGGCTGCAGGAGGCTCTCTGACCCCAGGCCCCTGCTCACCAGCCTGCCAGGTCAGGGCTCAGGTGCCTGCTCTCTGCTCATGTCTCTCCCAGGCAAGGGCGGTGGGGAGAGTTCCGGGCCCTGGCCCCTGCCCCGAGCTGGGACTTCACACCAGCAGTGGCTCTAG
>NW_005254786.1:0-283 GCF_000412655.1 Myotis brandtii | reverse complement strand
TCTAAAATCAATAAAAACATTTTAACAAAACAAACACATAAATGTCCATCACACGTGGAGAGAGCCCCATCTCGCCGGGAAGAAGTGCCCGTCAGAACAAGAACGCCGCTCCCCCCGGGCACACAGGAAAGGCGGCAGGCGCATGGTGTTGGGAAATGGCCTCTGCGCCCGCCCCCAGCCTCTCTGCCCAGCCGGGTGGCGCTCCCAGGACTGGAGGCTCAGGGGGGACGGCATTTGGGGTGATCGGGAGCTGCAGGGGGGCTCCAGGCAGCAGCCCGACACT
>NW_005254785.1:0-283 GCF_000412655.1 Myotis brandtii | reverse complement strand
TGCAAGCAGCCTCCCTCCACCAGCCAGATGAGCCACCACTGCTGCAAACAGCACCCACCGGAGGAGCCACTGCCAGCTGAGGAACAGCTGCTGCCACAACCATCTGAGGAGCAACTGCACCCTGAGAAGCCACTGCCACCCAAGGAGCAGCCCCTGTGTGACTCGACATCTAGATACCTCAGTGAGATAAAAAATGGGTAGAAAAAGAAACCCCCAAAGAAAAGGAGGAATTGCCAGAAAAGCAGGTAAGTGAAACAAAGGCATGCAATATGTCAGAAAAAGA
>NW_005254784.1:0-283 GCF_000412655.1 Myotis brandtii | reverse complement strand
CCCACCTGCAGATGCTGCTAGTGACTGGGACTTCACCCCAAACGCTCGCCGTGCTGGCTTCTACTGTGTAAGGTCCCCCTTTCTGTGTGTAACCTGCATGTGACTCTCGTGGCTTATTGGGGAGGTCTCCCTTCGTAAACTTGGCATTGTGGAAAGACACAAGGTGTGTGAGTGACTCCTTTCAGGGATATGCTCTTGCTCACACCAGACTTCTTAATTCCACCTGTGGCCAGGGGGAGTGTATGCTCCTCTTTCGCTCCTGCTTGAATGCCTTACATCGTCC
>NW_005254783.1:0-283 GCF_000412655.1 Myotis brandtii | reverse complement strand
ACATCCCGCAGCAGAGTCAGGTATTTGTTACAATCAATGAACCCAATGACAGATCATTATCACACCAAGTCCACAGTTTACATTATGGTTCACTCTTGGTACATTCGATGGTTTTGGATAAATGTATAATGACATCTATTCACTATCATAGTATCATACAGATTCATTTCACTGTCCTAAAAATCTTCTGTATCCCTCCTAACACCTCTCACTCCTGCTACCTCCCAGCAACCACTCAACTTTTTATTGTCTGCATAGTTTTGTCTTCTCCAGAATGTCATAT
>NW_005254782.1:0-283 GCF_000412655.1 Myotis brandtii | reverse complement strand
CTGAGTGAGGGGAGCCTGGGAGAGCTGCCCCAGGCAGGAGGCCTGTGCACTGTGGGGTCAGCCAGCTCTGTGGAGGGGACAGATTAAAGGAAGTAGCTGGTGGAGGGTGGTGGGGGGGACAGAGGGTGCCAGTCTGCCCCAGGGTGGGAGCTGCCCTCCAGGCCCCCAGCTGTTTCCTGAGGCAGTGACTTCCCTCCCCGGAGGCTTTCTGAGGGCTGCACCCTGGGTCCCCCGCCTCCAGCCCAAACCGGCTGAAACCTGCTTCACTGCCCCTGCCCTGCCC
>NW_005254781.1:0-283 GCF_000412655.1 Myotis brandtii | reverse complement strand
CCGGCTCCGGCTCCGAAGGCAGGACCCTGTGCCGTCTCCGCCTGGCGGTTCTGGTTTGACCCCAAAGAACCTTCCAGAACACGGAGTCTGTGTGCGGCAGCCCCTCGGCCACGTGCACAGAGACGGCCCCTCTGCGGCTGGGCCAGGCTGACATCCACGATGTGACATACATTTTACAAGTCGGTGTCAGCCTTCAGAAACCTGTGCCTGACTCTGAAAAAGCCAGATCTGCTAACCCATGGCTCATCGTCCCTGTGGCTGTGACGGCGGCAGCCTCCCCAGG
>NW_005254780.1:0-283 GCF_000412655.1 Myotis brandtii | reverse complement strand
AGCCAAGGTTGAGAACCACTGGTCTACAGGGAAGACAGATAGTGGACACCTGCTTATAACTGGAGAAGTACAAGGGTCTGGTGAGAGCATGTAGTACTGTGACTGAGCAAACCTGGGATGTAGGAGAAAACCTGCACCGAGAACGTGGTGTTTAAGGAGTCTTTATGTGACAGAGAGATTTCTATTTTTCGCCAGGAACTTCTCTTTGTCTCAGGTAAATCCCTGGGTCAAGCTGTCCTGGGCTCTATCCCTGGAAAGCACCGTCCTCACCAGGCCAACCCAG
>NW_005254779.1:0-283 GCF_000412655.1 Myotis brandtii | reverse complement strand
CATGAATAATTATCTCTTATCACTGATTTTCTATCTTTCTCTCCTGCTAGCTTCCTTTCTGAAATCAATAAAAATATATTTAAATAACTTTTTTAAAAGATGTAAGAACACTTACTTTCAATTTATACCTTAATAATTCTTACTATGGCTGGGTCACATAACAGCTGGAAGTTTAACTTTTTAAGAAACTGTCAAAATGCTGATCTCTCCTCCACTGCTAAAGGACTCAACTCTTTTGTGAGCCGTACATCTGTTCTCTCTCTCTCTCTCTCTCTCTCTCTCT
>NW_005254778.1:0-283 GCF_000412655.1 Myotis brandtii | reverse complement strand
GATCTTGAGAATATTGTGCTAAGTGAAATAAGTCAGAAGAAAAAAGTCAAGAATCATATGATTTCGCTTATATGTGGGTTATAAAACTGAAAATAACAAATGAATGAACAAGACAAGCAAAATCTCACAGACACATCAGTATGGTGGTTACCATAGGGTAAGGATGGAGCAGGGGTTAGAAATGGGTAAAGAGGGTCAAATACATGGTGACAGAAGGAGATCTGACTTTGGGTGGCAAACACACAATACAATATACAGAAACCTATATAATTTTATCAACCAA
>NW_005254777.1:0-283 GCF_000412655.1 Myotis brandtii | reverse complement strand
TAGGCTCTGCTCCCTCTCTGGGAGACAGCCAAACCCGTGGCCTGTTGGTGGGCTGGCTGCCGCTGGTCACCTGGACCACCACCCGCCCCCTGCATTTGAAGTCTCATCCAAACAGCTTCTTCCTCCTGTCACTCAGAGAGAGCGCCCTGGTCTGAGCGGAGCACTCCTCTCCAGTTTTTCAGTCCATTGCAATATGGTGGCACAACCCACACTGTGCCCAAGGCTAAGCATGGTTTGGTCAGTTACAGGGACATGATCCAAAACCTGGGACCTGGAATGAGAC
>NW_005254776.1:0-283 GCF_000412655.1 Myotis brandtii | reverse complement strand
GTGTTTAATTCACAGGATTTCTGATTGATGAGATGTGTTGTTTGAAAGAAAGCAAAGAGTCAAGGGTGACACCAAAGTTTCTACTTGAGCAAATAAGATTTAGGAAATTATAGAAAAGGTAACAATGCTGCCTATGGAAACAAGGCCCTGAACAAATCTCATGACCCAATTGAGGCTGGAAACCATGCCCTTATAGTGGCCCCAACCTGCATGGAGGTGACGTTTCTATAATACCACTTGGGGGGAAGAATGCAGCATTAGAGAAGGCAGATTTTATTTTTTT
>NW_005254775.1:0-283 GCF_000412655.1 Myotis brandtii | reverse complement strand
TAACTTCAGAGAGTGCCAAAACCAATGCAATGTTTTTCATTCTAACTTCAGAGAGTGCCAAAATGAATTCTGTTTTTCACCCTAACTTCAGTGAGTGCCAAAATGAATGCAATGTTTTTCACTCTAACTTCAGAAACTGTGCCATCATGAATGCTATGCTTTTCATCCTAACTCCAGAAAGTGTGCCTTAATGAATGCTATGTTTTTCATCCTAATTCCAGAAAGTTTGTCATAAGGAATGCTATGTTTTTCATTCTAACTCCAGAAAGTCTGCCATAATGAA
>NW_005254774.1:0-283 GCF_000412655.1 Myotis brandtii | reverse complement strand
TTTAAATTAAAACAGGATTGAAATTTTAGGCAAACTTGTCTTTGGTGAATTCATTGTTTGAGTGAACAGGCTTATTGGTAAGAAGGACAATATTTTTGCTGATTCCAAATTTCCAGGTAAGAGCACCGGTATTGACCTTTCCAAACTCTTATTTTTAAAACATTAGAGGGCTCTTGTAATTGGCTGTGATGTTTCCTAAGTCTGTTTTTTTTTAATTTTTATTGTTGAAAGTATTACATATATCCACTTTCCTCCTCCATTGATCTCTTCTAGCCCTCCCCAC
>NW_005254773.1:0-283 GCF_000412655.1 Myotis brandtii | reverse complement strand
GAGCTTGGTCACTCACAAAGGAGAGTTTGTGACTAAATACTAGTACAGGGGGTGGAGCCAACCTTATGTGCATATTCTACACAACACTCGCACAGAGTCTAGACCTAAATAGAATATGCTGAGAAAAGGTACTGAACTGTTTCTCTTAAGCCACATGTGATTACATATGTGGTTACTGGAGGTACCTGGAATCATCTAGTTCTGATAAAAAACCCATGACCTTTATAATATGGATTTTCTTTTTCCTGACCTTCCTGAGGAAGATCTCCATTCCTGTACATTG
>NW_005254772.1:0-283 GCF_000412655.1 Myotis brandtii | reverse complement strand
TTCAGAATCTGCATTTTAACAAGATCCCCAGGGTGTGCACATTAGAGTTTGAGAGGCGCCTTTATAATATCCTAATCATTCCAGAGAAAAATGCTCAAGATGAACCTCAGGCTTAAATAAACATCCTGGAGGGAAGCAGAGAATTAACCTTCTCAAGATTGTTCAGAATTGAAGAGAAAAGGCAAGGACTGGAGTCAAACTTTAAAATGAGCAAGTAGTGGTTCCACTTTGGGAGAATCCAAGCACTTTTTCCTCTAGCAATGTTCAGGGTGGACAGGTTATC
>NW_005254771.1:0-283 GCF_000412655.1 Myotis brandtii | reverse complement strand
TAATGCTGCAAGCTTCCTGGGCATGGAAAGGGGGGCCCTATGGCGCCAGGATGGACCTATTTACTAAATAAACAAGCAAATGAGTTATCCTGAAAGCAGGCTACTATTTGACTGGCAGGCTCACAGTTCAGACCAGCCAGCACTCCGCACAGCCTTCATCTTCCTCTGCCACAGGCCACTCTCACATTCCATAGCAATTTCCAAAAACATTGTTAAGAATGGGTTTATGTCTTTGCTGATTTGGCAGACACACTGTATATTTACTGCGATGGAAGAACATTGT
>NW_005254770.1:0-283 GCF_000412655.1 Myotis brandtii | reverse complement strand
TAGTGAAAGGTTGTGGTGGGGTGAGATCCGGGTGTAGGTGGGCAATGGGGAAAGAAAGGAGGGGACATCTGTAATATCCTCAAGAATAAAGTTGTTGTTTTTAAATGTCAGGGGTAAGAAAAGAATCAGTATTAGGGTCAAAAGATAAAATAAAATAAATTTCCAAGAATTTAGTCCCAAAATACAAGAAAAACATAGAAGAAAGAATAAGAATTATAGAAAAGCAATTCAAGAGATCCAATATTTGATTCATGTAGTTCCAGAAAGAAAAAAAAAAAGAGAG
>NW_005254769.1:0-283 GCF_000412655.1 Myotis brandtii | reverse complement strand
TGTGGAATGCAGGCCTTACCACCAAGGTGATGGGCCACGGCAAAGCCACGTATGATGTGGGGTTCACAGGGCATGCGTGCCCATGGCTGGGGGTGGACAGAGGACCACAGACTGATCAGGCTCTCTTTCTGGGCAGAGAGAGTCTTTCTGGATGCTTTTCTGCCAAGTAATCAGTTCAAGATTTTTTTTTAAGGCTGTGTCCTGAGAAACCAGATTTTGGTAAAACTGTCACTTAACCAAAACACCCAGTGCTGTGTGTGTGTGTGTGTGTGTGTGTGTGTGT
>NW_005254768.1:0-283 GCF_000412655.1 Myotis brandtii | reverse complement strand
CATGCACGAATTTCATGCACTGGGCCTCTAATATATGACATGACTAGTTCTCACCAATGAATGTAAGCAGAAGTACTGTGTGTCACTTCTCAGACTAGACTTAAAAAGCAGAGATGTTGTTTTGTCCTACTCTTTGTACCTTTCTCCTGACTAGATGCAGATGACAACAAGGATCAATGGAATGGGGAGCCAAAAGCTGGAGGGAGCCTGAGTCTCTGAATGCAAGGTCAATAGAAGAAAGCCATTCACTGACAGAACTAGCTTGATTGAATTGTTACGAGAG
>NW_005254767.1:0-283 GCF_000412655.1 Myotis brandtii | reverse complement strand
TTCCCCGTCCCAGTAACCGACAATTTGAATCTGGATGGCGAACCGCTTGAAATCGTTCCGGAATTCAAATACCTCGGTTCTACGATTCTACCAACAGGTCAAGCAAAGACCGAAATTTGTGTTCGCACGGATAACGCTCGAAAAGCATTTGTTCAACTTAAATGTGTGCTCTGGCGCAAGAAAGAACTAAGCTTGAAAACAAAACTCCGGATTTACGAGGCTGCCGTACGCCCAGTACTCCTTTATGGGTGTGAAACCTGGCCACTAAGGGCTGAAGATATCC
>NW_005254766.1:0-283 GCF_000412655.1 Myotis brandtii | reverse complement strand
TTGTTTCTCCAGACTTGTGCATGGTTCACCATTAAACTGTGTCCCAAATTAAAATTTTTGTTGTTTCTAAATAAACTCATTTTGCTGGAGAAAAATCTATTTATTTGTTTAAAGTCAACAGAAACAAAATTTAAAGTGAGCACTTAGCAGAACACCTTAGCATTTTGTAGGTCAAATTTAGAGCGAAAATAAGTGGCTAGAATTCAATGGTATCATGCAACCTGCCTAATTTTTTTTAAAAATGACCCTAAATATAATTTTATGATGAGGCATTACAAGGATT
>NW_005254765.1:0-283 GCF_000412655.1 Myotis brandtii | reverse complement strand
TTGGAGAGGGTGCAGGTTGGGCTGAGGGACCCCCCTTTCACCCGCCCCCCCGTCCCCCAGTGCACTAATCTTCATGCACCCGGCCCCTAGTAAGATATATTAGTCATGGAGATTGCTGCAATCTGGAGAATGACTTTCATCATGTTGTTATAGACTAAAAGTTAAACAGATGCTGTTTCTGTTTTCTGCTAATGTTTTAGCAAGACCTACATTTTTTCTTATCATCTACAAATGGGGAGACTTTTCTCTAGGACATGTGAGAAGTTGAGACCCGAGGAAGGCC
>NW_005254764.1:0-283 GCF_000412655.1 Myotis brandtii | reverse complement strand
GCATATTTTTCTTTTAGGGACATGATCCATAGCTTAGCTCAGAAACTTGAAAAATATGTTCTATTAAGGTTGAGAAAATTCTTCTAGATAGAGAGAAAAGATTGTATACAAAGAGTTTGCGCTAAATATTAAGTTGAATTATATGAATTATACAGAGACTGAGGGCAAAAGTTCAGAACAGTCATTGATACTGTGCATTGAGAATGTAGAGAAGAGCTATATTATAAGGCTTGCTTCAACTTATAAATAGACTAGAGGCCCGGTGCATGAAATTCATGCATGG
>NW_005254763.1:0-283 GCF_000412655.1 Myotis brandtii | reverse complement strand
ACTGTATTCCAAGTGTTGTTTTGGTTGTAGGGAGTAGGGGAGTAAATGAAACAGATAAAGTCCTTTGCATTGTGGACGTTCGGGTGGGCATATCTAACGTGAGTGATGGACAGCTCAGCGCCAGAAGAGAACTCTGTGAGGCCATGTAGGCAAAGATCTTTCTCGTACCCCAGGTTATCTTTGTCTCCTTAGGACCCGGCACTGAGACCCATGTAGTGACTTACAGAGTGAGACCGAGGCCTTTAAAGGATCTAACCATCTAGAAGTTTATAGTGCTTTCTAT
>NW_005254762.1:0-283 GCF_000412655.1 Myotis brandtii | reverse complement strand
TTGATGCTCAACCACTGAGCCACGCTGGCTGGGCTCCAGAGGAGTTCTTAACTCCATTTTACAGGAGGGGAAACCGAGGCACAGAGAGCTGATGTGACTTGCCCAAGGTCACACAGCTAATAAATGGCAAACCTAAGATTTGAATCCAGGCAGTCTGACTCCAGAGCCTAAGCACCCCTACAGCGTGGGTTGGTGGCACTTTCCACACCGTACATTGCTCCCTGATCCTCATAACAACCCCGGGGCTTGGTGTTACAAATCCATTTTAGATTAAAAAACTGAG
>NW_005254761.1:0-283 GCF_000412655.1 Myotis brandtii | reverse complement strand
TGATAAACATGACCCCAGTCGGTGGTCAAGGTCAACGCCAGCAGGATGAATCAGGGTGGCGGCATGCACCCTTTGTTTGAGGCAATAGAATGCCTCTGTGCTTCTGTGGTTTTCCTCCCAATAACCCATAACCAGTCTAACTCTGAGGACCCCATGAAGTAAGCCCACAGGGAGGGGCACCCTGAAAATACCCGGCTCTTCAAAACTCAAGGTCATCCAAAACAAGGGAAGTCTGAGAAAGGGTCAGAGGTTAAAGGAGCCTAAGGAGCCCTAACGGTTTGGC
>NW_005254760.1:0-283 GCF_000412655.1 Myotis brandtii | reverse complement strand
GAGGAAGCCGCCCCAGCACAGAGGGACACCCCCCTGGCACCCCAATGGCAGGCCATTCGCTCCCAGCTGAGCAGCAACCCTGACTGTCCCCCAAAGGGAAGAGGCTGTGGGGACCGGGGTCCCCTCCCTCTTGCTACCAACCCTCTCGTGAGTCCCAACCCTCTCAGCTGAGCAGGACCTGGGCCCGAGCCGGGATCTGAAAACCAGACAGTTGTTCCTACGAGAGATAATGCACTTTTCCCGTGTCGTTACCACCTCATGGAGTAAACCCGCACCTGGGACA
>NW_005254759.1:0-283 GCF_000412655.1 Myotis brandtii | reverse complement strand
TGTGTGTGTGTGTGTGTGTGTGTGTGTGTGTTCGGTAGAATTCCAGTGAAGCTATCTGGTCCTAACTTTTGTTTATTGGTTTGGAGTACTTATTCAGTGTCCTTACTAGTAATTACTCAGTTCATATTTTCTATTTTTTTATGATTCAGTCTTAGTAGGTATATGTTTCTATGAATTTATCTATTTCTTTTAGGTTGTCCATTTTTTGGCATATAATGGTCCAAAGTAGTCTTTTTAAAAAATATAATCTTTTTATCGATTTCAGAGAGGAAGGGAGAGGGAG
>NW_005254758.1:0-283 GCF_000412655.1 Myotis brandtii | reverse complement strand
TCAAATGACGTGCTAAATGTCACTTTTTAAGGAACAGGATACATGAATGCTTATCAATTCACTGTTAACCAACCCACAGCCTTCCTCTCACTGGGGACCAAAATCCCAACCTCAGCAGACACACTGAGGAACAGGAGATGGAGGAAGACTCGCAGTGCCGAGGGCAATGCCTTTTCCTGGTGCCGCCAACAAAGGACCAGATGACACTTCACAAAAAGCATTTGTTCCCAGGCTTTCTTGAAACAAACAAAAAGACGCCCAAGCAGCAGGCCCTCTATGGAGC
>NW_005254757.1:0-283 GCF_000412655.1 Myotis brandtii | reverse complement strand
TTATTAGATAGGATTATAGACAATCCATTGTCAGCAAATATATTCACTCATTTTGTGAAATTTTTTCCTCTTTGTAGTAGATTTGGAGGAACTAAAAAAAGTTACATTTGAATGTAATCAGTTTTATCTTTGTGATTGGGGCACTTTGTGTTTTGAAAGTTTGTATTTCCTTAATATATTGCATACTGATATTTTTCTAAATTAGATATTTTGTTTTACCCATTTAAGTCCTTAATTATTTAAAATACTAGTAGCCCTGCGCACGAATCCGTGAGCCAGTAGG
>NW_005254756.1:0-283 GCF_000412655.1 Myotis brandtii | reverse complement strand
CCGAACTCAGGTGATGGTCTCTTCATTTTGCTCTCGCTGGCTTTTCGCACCTTCCAGGGCTACGTGCTCTTGTCCACCAGGTAACTGGCCTCCTTGCAGGCGGCCGGGAAGAGTGTGTTACTGCTGAGCGAGAAAGGACATACGGTGGCGGGTGAAGGAAAGGTGGGAAGTGGGTCTGACAGAACCGCAAGAACTTGGCTGCACTGGTTTCCAGAGAGAAACAGAAAGATAAGGCTACACATCAAATGATTGTGGGGAGAATCTTATAAGCCCTTGGAGAAAC
>NW_005254755.1:0-283 GCF_000412655.1 Myotis brandtii | reverse complement strand
TGAAGCAGACAGACTTCTGGTGCTAACAGATTCAATATGTGACTTTTGACAATTTCAAGAGCTCTTTAGTAACAGTCAGAAAAATCACCAATTTAAAAAATAGTGTGAAGATTAATGTTGATTTAAAATAATCTGACTTGAGCCCTGGCTGGGGTACTCAGTGGTTAGTGTGTCAGCCATGCACTGAAGGGTCTTAGGTTCGATTCCCTTCCTCCCTCCTTTTCCGCTCTAAAAATCAGCCCACCCGTGTGGCTCAGTGGTTGAGTGTCGACCTATGAATCAG
>NW_005254754.1:0-283 GCF_000412655.1 Myotis brandtii | reverse complement strand
TGAGGGGCTAGAATACAGGTTTTCCTGGTAAAGGGCTGGGCTTTATTGCTGTGTACAGCTGTTTTCAAAGCCTGTGCACGACTTTGTTCATCCTGCATCAGAAGCAAGACTAACTAACCATGGACCACTGATTCTATACTCTGAGACTAGGGAAAAGAATCTTCCCACAATGTAAGAAGTGAAGTTCACATCTTGGTGTAGAAGAATCCTATATAATATAAGGCTAATATGCAAATCGACTGAATGCTGGAACGACTGGTCGCTATGACATGCACTGACCACC
>NW_005254753.1:0-283 GCF_000412655.1 Myotis brandtii | reverse complement strand
GCTCTATGAATGTCTGTCACTATTCTGGTGCTTTGTGATCTTCACCAGGTACCATAGTACATGTTGTATCCAGTGCTTAATATTGCTTTTTGGTAGTTTGTACACAGTAGTAATGATAATCCATTTCTTTTTGTCCTGCAAAATGTACTGAGTTTTTTCTGTGTTATTTGAAGTCCCTAGTGTAATTTCAGCCTCAGAATCTTGCATAGGAATTTCTTTTTCAATGTATATTTTTTTCTTTTTTCTTTTATTTTATTGATTTTTCATAGAGAAGAAGGGAGAG
>NW_005254752.1:0-283 GCF_000412655.1 Myotis brandtii | reverse complement strand
CAATTTGCATACTATGCTTTTATTATATAGGATGGTCTCACTTCAAAGACCTTACTCAGGCTGGTATAGAAATAAGGTAAACTAAATGTTCTAGAGTAGCTTTTTAAGAAAAAGAAAATCTTAAAAACTAAAACAGTTGTTAACAGTTGAAAGACATTATAGTATTTTTACCTCTATGTTTTAGATAAATTATTGGAGACTGAAAACATCTGAGTGAAATAGGTACTCAAATACTTACTTGCTGGTCTTCACCTAAATTATAAATTTATCACCAATTTTTTTT
>NW_005254751.1:0-283 GCF_000412655.1 Myotis brandtii | reverse complement strand
GGATCCCCACGAGACTTGCAACCAGGGGAGGAGTGAGCAGCAGCAGCTCATTCCGGACAAACCACTTGAAACTGTCTCCAAGTCTCCTTTCTATGACTTTCCTGTGAGCCAAAGAAGCCCCACTTAGGTGCTTTCCTGTTGCTTCTTCTGTCCTAGGTGCTTCCTTGTCTCACTGTCCCCAGCGTTAATAAACACACTCTCAAAATCACTTGGATTCATTTAGTGAAATCTTTCCTGCATGAAGTCAGAAACCCACACACTCCTGGCTGGCCCGAGGCAGACC
>NW_005254750.1:0-283 GCF_000412655.1 Myotis brandtii | reverse complement strand
AATGACATATTATGGAAATAAATGTTTACACTCTCTCGGGTTGTTTTATCTAGTGGTGTAAAGACTGTGTGTTCCGACTTCTTTACATTCATTCTTTCTTTTTACTATAGAGGAGGGGTTGGCAAGCCATAGCCACTTGGCCGACACTTGTTTTTGTAAGTAAAGTTCTGTTGAACCGTAGTCGTCACACTCCTTTGTGTACATGTTACGTATGGTTGCTTTCTTGCTACGTTGGCAGAATGGACACAGGGATCATATGGCCTGCAAAGCCAAAAGTATTTAC
>NW_005254749.1:0-283 GCF_000412655.1 Myotis brandtii | reverse complement strand
GGGATCCTACTCGCTGAGCTCCTGCGTGCGGCGGCCTTGCCCAATACTCTCGGTGGCTTTCTCTTTGGTGCTTATTAGGCGCATTAAGGGTGGGCACGAGGTGGGCGCCCCCTCTACCGCTCCTGCAGCGCCCTGTGCAATCCAGGGGAGCAGGCCGCTGCGTGGGGAGAGGATGGGGACCTTGTGCTGGCGGAGGCGAGGCTGGGATGTGCGCCCAGGTGTGTGACTCGGGCCCCTGCTCTGGTTATGGGCCCTGCTGCTGGGTGGGGGTGGTGCAGGGGAT
>NW_005254748.1:0-283 GCF_000412655.1 Myotis brandtii | reverse complement strand
TCTGTGTCATTCCAAAATTGAAATTGTTATTGATGGAGATGCACTATGTGGATGAAAAAGGGGACACATACTAAACATGAAAAGCTCAGGGGAGACCTGCATTTTACTTACAAACTCAGAGACCTTTTATAATAACCACGTAGGATGCTCTGAAATTAAAACTTCCTAACAAAAAGCAGTTCATGGTAAGTAGTCATGTTCTAGGGTGGTATTTATCCCTAACAAAAGTCAATCTTCATCCTAACAGAGCCTGTCTATTGTCTTTTTGCATCTAAGATAACAT
>NW_005254747.1:0-283 GCF_000412655.1 Myotis brandtii | reverse complement strand
ATCAGTTGGATATATTTATATGAGCCTCTACCTGGGGTCTCTGTTCTGTTCCATTGTGCTGTATCTTTCCTTCTCTGCCGATACACACCACACTGTCTCAATTCCTATGGCTATACAGTAACCCTTAAAAAAATTAGATAGAGTGACTCCTTTATTCTTTTCCAAAACTGTTTTACTTGTACTAAGTCCTTTGTCTTTCCATGTAAATTTTAGAATGTTTGTCTACATCTGCAAAAAAAATAATTTTTTTTTTTGCTGGGATTTTGAGAGGAATTCAATGAAA
>NW_005254746.1:0-283 GCF_000412655.1 Myotis brandtii | reverse complement strand
TTGGTGGAGAGTAAAGGTTGAGACTTCGCTTTGAATGTGAACAATTCCCCCCGCCTTCCCCTGGCAGTGCCTACGCTGGCCTGTGCTGTGGCCCCCGCACACTCTCTGGTGACCGCCTTGTGGTGGGGCTCTGGTCTCCGTGACCTGCACGTCCCCGACCCCTCAGAGTTGGCTCCGATAAAAATGTGCAGAATGAACAGGAAGATGAAATGAATGGGCTGGGTGTCCTCTGGCATCGGCGGTAGTTGGGCCGAAAGCAGAACAGGGCTGGGGCCCGGCTTCC
>NW_005254745.1:0-283 GCF_000412655.1 Myotis brandtii | reverse complement strand
CTGGGCCTGGCCCTGGACGTGGTGGATTTACACGGGGATCCAGCATGAGCCAGTCTCTTGGCACCAAGACAAACATGCACATCGTTTCGTTCTAACGTCTACTGCATCTGTACATGCCCATCACATATGGTTAAATTGTAAAAATAAGTTTTAATCCTTAAGGACATAGGCTTGAGTTACCTTGAAAATCACCTTCCAGATTGTCATATTCCCTTTAATGTCAAGTAAACAAGGTCTCATTGTGTTTTGCAAAGTTGAATATGGGAAGTAGAAGGGGAAAAAA
>NW_005254744.1:0-283 GCF_000412655.1 Myotis brandtii | reverse complement strand
AAGTCTTAAAACTACTATTTACTCTGCAGCAAAATTTGCCAAGTGTTACTTTAGGTGGGCCTCGAGGTTAGATACAGCTAAAAGTCTTAGTCATTTAAACTGCTGACCTCTTAGGCACCTGGAAACATAAAAACTTTCTGTGTGACTGACACGTGGCCTGCTTTACAAAATTAGTCAGTTGCATCATTTCTAGGAAACTGTTCAGGATATAGACCGTGTTCAGAAATCAGATATTTCTTCCCCTGGAAAAGTCAGTGAATTCTTTTTTAGCTTCATGATTTCC
>NW_005254743.1:0-283 GCF_000412655.1 Myotis brandtii | reverse complement strand
AAAAAAACAAATATAGGGGTAGGCAAAAGTAGGTTTACAGTTGTGTGTACACAAAACACAGTTTATTCTCACATTATTAGTTATTTGTAAATCATTGGACTATGTATTTGTATCACACCTGTAAACCTACTTTTGCCCACCTGTATAAGAAAAAATTCTTGAAGGCAGCCCAAGAAAAAGACATCGAGGAAAAAGATAAGGGTTATAAGCAGACTTCTCATGAGAAAAATATAAGCCAATAGACCATAAAGTGACATCTCTAAAGTACTAAATAAAATATGTG
>NW_005254742.1:0-283 GCF_000412655.1 Myotis brandtii | reverse complement strand
TAGTGTGTGGGTTCTTGACTTCCCGCAGGAAAGATTTCGTAACACAAGTGTAGGTGATTTTTGAGCTTATGTTTCTTAAAACTTGGGACATTGAAACAAAGAAAGAACTTAGGATAGAAGAAGCAATAAGAGAGAGCCTAGGCAGGGCTCCTTTGGCTTTTGAGAAATGTTACAGGGAATGCGTGGGCCATGCTGAGCTGCATGAACTCACTGCAAAGTAAAAGTCACAGCGATAGCAGTGAGCTCAGGTGGGGATACTGTTAGCTCAGTGGAAAGTCAGAGA
>NW_005254741.1:0-283 GCF_000412655.1 Myotis brandtii | reverse complement strand
GACTGGGAGAAAATATTTGCAAAAGACATATCTAATACAAGACTGTTATCCAAAATATACAAGGAGCTCTTAAAACTCAATACTAAAAAAATAAACAGCCTGATTAAAAAATGGGCCAAAGACCTTAACAGTCAACTCACCAATGAAGTTTATACAAATGGCAAATAAGCGTATAAAAGTGCTCCTGCCTGGCCGGTGTGGCTCAGTGGTTGAGCGTCCATGAACCAAGAGGTGAGTGGTTTGATTCCCCGTCAGGGCACATGCCGGGATTGCACCGATTGAT
>NW_005254740.1:0-283 GCF_000412655.1 Myotis brandtii | reverse complement strand
CCCTTTTTTGAGAAAAATTACAGGTTACAATGTACTGAGTCATGATCTTCAGTTTGAAAAAATTGCTCCTTTAAATCAACCTTGTTGCTCACAGCTCTGTTATGACATGACAGCTCTTAGTGGTTTATACATGTTAAGTTTCCATCCATACATCGCTTGGAGTAGGAAAGACTCTCAGATAAATTCTATCGAGCTTATTTCTGGTCAGTAGGTATTTATTGCTCTCCCAGTAGTTAATGTCTAAAGATGATACACAGGGGTTTTAAAACAAATCACCATGCTG
>NW_005254739.1:0-283 GCF_000412655.1 Myotis brandtii | reverse complement strand
GGCAACCCTGACATGTGCCCTGACTGGGAACCAAACCCGTGACCTCTGGTTCTTGGGTGGATGCTCAGCCACTGAGCCACGCCCGGTTGGGCTCAGGGTAGCAGCATTTCGGTGAGGCTCCCAGGAGCCAGAACTGTGACCCTGACACTTGGCCAGGCCATCTCTCCGCCCACTCGCAGGGGGGTCTGACCCTGAGGCCAGCGTGGTGTCCGGCTCCTCGGTGCTGGCTCTGATTCAGCCTCAGGACTTCCGCAGCCTCCCTGGGTCCTATCTGTCCGACACC
>NW_005254738.1:0-283 GCF_000412655.1 Myotis brandtii | reverse complement strand
GTGGTATTTATCATGGTTCCATTTCTGTTGATTGTTGTCTCCTATGGCAAAATTATTTCCAGCATTCTGAAATTGTCTTCAGCCAGAGGGAGGGCTAAAGCCTTCTCCACCTGTTCATCTCATCTGATTGTTGTAGTCTTATTCTATGGTACGGCTACTATCACTTATTTACAACCCAAACCAAATCAATCTGAAGGAATTGGGAAACTGATCTCCCTTTTCTACACCGTTTTGATCCCAACATTGAACCCCATTATATATACTCTGAGGAACAAAGACATCA
>NW_005254737.1:0-283 GCF_000412655.1 Myotis brandtii | reverse complement strand
ATCTCTGTTACTTAAGAGAACAAGCTACTAAACTACATGCTGAGCTAAAAGGCATAATCAAGTAAAATTTAAAACTGACAAAATATTAATTTATATGACGATAAAAATAGATTTGTCTGTCAAATAATAGGGATTATTTGACAAAATTACATAATTAGCCCTAGAATAAGCAATTTGTTGGTCATTTTGGTCATTTGCATCTGCCCTCTAGCCCTGTAGCACCCTTCCCCCAGTGATCACCCTCTTTCTCATGCCTTCTCCTTCTCTTTTTTCCTCAGCTTAT
>NW_005254736.1:0-283 GCF_000412655.1 Myotis brandtii | reverse complement strand
TGTGACCTCCTGTTTCATAGGTCAACATTCAACCACTCAGCCACATTGGGCTCAAGTGATTTTTTAATAACCACTAGGATAAGATAAAGTTGTAGAAAAGTCAATCACTATATCAGCTGGTGGTTTTAAATTATAAAAATAATCCCAACCACAACAGCAAAGATTCCACTGGATCCCTCCCATAAGGAGAAGGTGGAGAATGCCCTCCTCTCTACATTGACACCCCTCCTTAGACTAACACCCCTTGAACCTCTAAAACACTGCCCTGGGAGCTCATTAACCT
>NW_005254735.1:0-283 GCF_000412655.1 Myotis brandtii | reverse complement strand
CCGGTGTCCCCAGCACAGGCCCGAGCTTCCTGAGTCATGGGGGAGGGGAGCGTGGGTCTCCGGCCTCAGGCGACTCGTGACACCCTCCCCCGTGGGCCTGGAAGCAAGATGAAGAGGCGTGGTCCCGCCAATATCGACGCCTCGGCTCAGACAACGTGGCCACAGGGACACAGTTTCCCTCCTAAACGCGGAGACGGAGCAAAAGTGCTGCTGCTCCTACTGAGAACAGTTAGAGAGTGGGGTAGCGTTCTGAGAGGAGGGAATCTGCTGGAGGTCATACAAA
>NW_005254734.1:0-283 GCF_000412655.1 Myotis brandtii | reverse complement strand
GCTCGACATTTTTGACCCTCGTGGACCAGGAGTGAGTGTGTCTGGGCTGGGAGCCGGGGTCCGTGGCAGCTGCAGCCACAGAGCACAGAGGGAGGGAAGCCAAGGCCACCCAGGCCTGTGGTCTCCCACGGGGAGCACCCGCATGTGTCTAATCGGGAAGATCTCTTCCTACCGGAAAGGCTGGACCTAACCCGCCTCTGACAGAGAAAAAGCATGAGCTGTCCTCATTTAGCCCACCGGGGTGGTGTGGCTCAGTGTGGAGCGTCGGCCTATGAACCAGGAG
>NW_005254733.1:0-283 GCF_000412655.1 Myotis brandtii | reverse complement strand
GTGCCTGAGGACAAACCCTCCATGGACAGCCCAGCACCACTGAGCCCTGGTGGCCAGCATCCTGTGTGGGCTTCTGGGTGCTGTTGTGCCCCTGACCTTCAACCCTTGGGGCCTCCATTGGATCCTGATGCACCGATGCACCCTGGCCCGTGCCTGCTATCTCTGGACAATATTCCAGCCAATTTCCCTGACAATGTCCCACTAACTCCTCGCTGTGTCACTGGGACTCTGAGGTCCTTCCCCACAGACCCTGCTGGAAACCACAGGGCCCCTGCGAGCCTCT
>NW_005254732.1:0-282 GCF_000412655.1 Myotis brandtii | reverse complement strand
TTTTTTTTTTCATTTCTTTTACTTTACTGAATGATTTCCTATTAAAGAAGAATTAAGATTTAATTTATTGTACCCTCCCTAAACACTCCCACCCACCCATCATCTTACAAAATAAATTATAGCACAAATTTTGTTTATGACTAAAATGTTTAGTATGCTTTGAATACTAACCTAACTGCTTTTATTTTATTTATAATCCTCACCCGAGGATATTTTTCCCCCATTAATTTATTTTTTAATCTTGTTAAAAGTATTACATGTCCTCTTTCTTCTACCATTATC
>NW_005254731.1:0-282 GCF_000412655.1 Myotis brandtii | reverse complement strand
AAAAATGCAATAAATAAATGTTCTAAAAACAAATCACATTTATGTCTTCCTGGGGGTTGCTGGTGCCTCGCTACATAAACAGCAGCTATCTGATTATCTAGCGATGTTTGAACCTTTGAACTTTCTGCCTTCTTTTGGATTATTGGTATTAGAGTTAAAAAGAACAGCAAGAAATAAGGCATTTTATTCACAAAATGTTTTAAGTACAATATTCCTCTCTTATTAACAATAATGTTGGTGTCATTTTACAGAAGTCTGTATTTACAGAACAAACAGTAGGGG
>NW_005254730.1:0-282 GCF_000412655.1 Myotis brandtii | reverse complement strand
CCTTCCATCAAAGGGTCTTGTGTCTGAGAAATATTTCAGCTCAAAATTGGGCTAAGAATTGTGATTTGAATTGTTGCAGTTGTCCTTAGCTTTCTGGTCGCCTACTCTTAAAGTTTCTTAATTGTAGGAGTAAAGAAATACACTCAGTGGTTGGTCATCTACCTTGCCAGTAAATACACCATAGTCTATTGGCTATCCACAAATCTTGGGGGTCAGGAGTATCATTTCAGCCCTTTGACCATTCCTACAATTATGCCTCTCTTGTCTCTGATGTTAAATACT
>NW_005254729.1:0-282 GCF_000412655.1 Myotis brandtii | reverse complement strand
TTTCCATACCCAGTGATAGAGGCTCTGCCTTCTTCAACATATGGCTTCTAACCCCACCCAAGCTTCCATGTCCAGCCAGTGAAAGGGAAAAAAGAGAAGAGGGGAGGGAGGACTCATGAGTGATTAAGAACCAGACCGGAAGGGCACATAATGGTCTGCTCACATTGTATCAACTAGAATGGGGCCAAGCCCAGGACCAAGAGAAATGGGAACATGTGGTTTATCTCTGTGGCCAGGAAGAAAGGAAACAAGTTGTGGTGAGCAGTTAGCTGTCTCTGGCAT
>NW_005254728.1:0-282 GCF_000412655.1 Myotis brandtii | reverse complement strand
TCTAATCATTCGGTATTTCCAGATACACCCACTGGCCGGAGCATGGACTCCAGTTGTGGGACAAGACAGGGTAAAGTTGCAGGACAAGCCCAAGCCAGGAGGCCCAGAGGGTGAACAGCTGGTCTCCACACTGAGGAGGAAGCGCAGCTTTGGGAGGTTTAGTCAGTTTGTCCACTGGCTGAGCAGGATTTTCTGAAATGTCACCATCTTAGCCGAGGCTTGGCCTCAGCCCTGAGGACTGCGGAGAGCTGGGCCCACAGGGAGCCATGAGGCCACTCTAGA
>NW_005254727.1:0-282 GCF_000412655.1 Myotis brandtii | reverse complement strand
ATTCATAGGTCGACGCTCAACCACTGAGCCACACCTGGTGGGAGAGGGATTCATTCTTAAACAGAATTCCAGGATGCACTCTCTCCAGTAGTATATGAAAGTGCTCATTTCCTAACATCATCACCAACAAGCGTATTATGAAACTTCTTATTTAGAAAAAATTCCTATTTTTATTTTTAAAAATACTTTTATTATGGAAAGTTTCAAACTGTCAAAAGTGGAATTACATGTGGATCAATTTTAGTAATTATCAAATCTTGGCCATCAGTGTGAAGTTTTTTT
>NW_005254726.1:0-282 GCF_000412655.1 Myotis brandtii | reverse complement strand
CTCAATTTGCTCTCCATGGAATGAGGGGTTTATCTAAAACTCGCACAAACTAGGATTCTAACCTGATGGAATGAAGAATGCAGGGGAGTCAGTGTTAGCTGGCAAATATGAACACTCTCCCTTCTCCTTCTTTCATCAAACAGAATAAGCACATTTTTTGGATACCAAGTCAGTAGACAAATGGCCCAAGGAGCCAGGCCAGTAATACTCCCTTACAGCAGTGTACGAGATTTCCTTTTTCTCTTCATCCTCGCCAGCACTTTTCGTTTGTTGATTTGTTGA
>NW_005254725.1:0-282 GCF_000412655.1 Myotis brandtii | reverse complement strand
ATAAACATTTTCATGCTTTAAAACGTTTTGGCAACTATTTTGTGTATTTGCTTTATATTATGTGCTTTAAATAGATTTTCTTTACTTTTTTGGATAAGAGAACTAAGGTGAGTCTGATTGGTCCTGGGAATAAAGCATGAGTCTAAGAAAGCCCTTAGCAGACCACCATCACTGGCCTGGTCAAGGCTCCCATAGACAAGTGCTGCAGGCCTGGCGGCAGGCTGTAGTCACTGCAGCAGTGGCTGAGCAGTGAGAAAGGAACCTGCTTGCCACTTACCACTG
>NW_005254724.1:0-282 GCF_000412655.1 Myotis brandtii | reverse complement strand
CTGAGAACCTCCCTCATATTATTTTGAAAAACGTCTTTTGAGCACGAATGAGCCTTTAGGGGTCCCTCTGTGTCCGTTTCCTTCTGCAGGTGGCGTCCCTGTGTGACAGGCATGGTCGCTGAATCCCTCTAGATGCGGTTTCTGTGCTTTCTGGCTCACCCGGGGGGAGTTGAGCACAAAATAGCAACGTCCGACAAAGGGCTTTGAAGCTGATTTCTTAAAGTCTATTTCCTTTCTTTCTTCTTCTTTTTATAAAATACTAGAGGCCCGGTGCACGAAATT
>NW_005254723.1:0-282 GCF_000412655.1 Myotis brandtii | reverse complement strand
GGCCTCTAGTATATATAGATTTTGGAGAGATGACAATGGCTTGGACCAGAAGTACGGCAGTGATCAGATTCTAGCTATGTTTTGAAGGTAGAACTTCAATGCTATTTTTGTTTTGTTGTGTTTGTTGTTGTTGCTGTTACTGTTCTGTGCTCTCCCCTGAACAACTGGAAGAGAGGAGTTCCTATTACCTAAGATGGACAAGACTATAGGAGAAGAAGCTGGTTTCCTGATGGCATGGGTAGAGGACTTCAGGAGCTCATTTTTTAACATGTTAATTGGTGG
>NW_005254722.1:0-282 GCF_000412655.1 Myotis brandtii | reverse complement strand
CGGCCACGTGCAGCACTGGGTTCGGGAAGAAACGGAGTCCCCGGGAGGTGGCCACGCGCCCGTCCAGGCTCCTGCCGGGACCTGGGACGTGTCCCGCGTGAGGAGTTAACCACGCGCCTCGGGTCACCAGTGTCCTGCGCCCCGAATCCCCTTCAGGACGTTGCTGGGAAAGTTGGCCGCCGAGAAAGGGACCTACAGGTTTCCTGCCGGGGATTCGGTTCTGTCTGGACCACGGAGCCGCCGGTTTCTGGTCCCTGGCGGGGCTGGGGGTCTCGCTGGGGG
>NW_005254721.1:0-282 GCF_000412655.1 Myotis brandtii | reverse complement strand
TGTCTGAAGTTCAGTGAAGATTCCTCCAGGTTCTGCCTCCTGGTGATGGTTCTCTGGGGCCTGGCGTGGCTGTTCATCATTGTTTCAAGGGCTTCTCAGTGAGACCACAGCATCCTGGGTCCCTATCCTACGCTCCAAACACAGTGTTCTGTTCATTTCTTCAGTGATTGTAACCATGGAAGTCCCAAGGCCTCTCTCTCACACCTGGAACACTGGACTTAAAGCTTTACACCTGTGATATGTTCCCCACCCTACAACACTACATTGTCAGCCATCAGCCTT
>NW_005254720.1:0-282 GCF_000412655.1 Myotis brandtii | reverse complement strand
TGGTTTTTATAAAAGTCCAGGGTCGTAACTCTGAATGCTTCCTGAGGAGCCTGTATACCCGGAATCATAACATTTTTCAGACCTGGAAGGATGCTTCATGGTTATTTAATTCAACTGCCTCCTTTCAGAGACAAGGAAACGGTCCCATAAAGGCTGAGCGACTTGCCTCAGATCACAGAGCTCAGAACCTGCGATTCAGCGGTCAAACCAAGTTCTTCTGGCTTTGAAGTTCAGTGCAGTTATCGCCACATCTTGAGTCGCATGGATACCTCGTTTAGAAGG
>NW_005254719.1:0-282 GCF_000412655.1 Myotis brandtii | reverse complement strand
CTTTTCTCTGTAGTCCTCTCTACTCATGACCCCAGACATTTGCTCACTCCAGAGTTTTACTGAATTATCCCCAACCCAACATCCAACCTTGCTCTTTGTTGCTGGGTGGGCCATAGGAAAAATTAAAGAGTGTCCTAGTGGGTGCCAAAAGTCTAGAAATCTCATAGATGTGCGTCTGTCCTGTAGACGTTTTTCTCTCCCCATCCCTGCCCTCTCTCCCCATCCTTACTACTACAGAGGCCAGGTGGAAGCACAATCTTCCCCACTCCAACACATAACCCA
>NW_005254718.1:0-282 GCF_000412655.1 Myotis brandtii | reverse complement strand
AAAAAAATTTCCCTGCATTTAACTTCTAACAAATGAATCAACACTGTGCTATACTTTGCAGGGAGTGACAGCAAGACTAAAAGAAGTTGGCTAGTGGCTGTAAGAAAACTACAGCTCCAAACCATGAATCGGTGGGAAGCATTAAATGTACCAGCAGGAATTCCCTGAAAGATTTTTAATCAGTGACATGATTAGGGTTACACATTAGAAAGAGCACTTTAGCAACATGAGGTTTCTCCCCTTTTCAGGATGAGACAGAGGATGCCGAGAGGAGAGGAGAGG
>NW_005254717.1:0-282 GCF_000412655.1 Myotis brandtii | reverse complement strand
CCCATCTCAGAGCTTTCACATGCAGACCTGCCTGGATGGTTCCCAGGTCCCCGGGGCACCTGTTACACCAGGCTGCTCAGTGGGCGTTAACAGGGTCACCCCCAGGCTGTCTTGGTGACACAGGGAAGAGTTGGTCCCCTCTGTCCTTGCGAGACTGAGCCAGTGTTTGGGGCTCAGCATGATTCTGGGGGCCCCGCACCCTGTCCGACTTGGCCCTAACCAGCGAGGCGACTCAGGCCAGACACTTGGCAGCTCTGGGCTCCAGTCCCTTCAGCTGGGACA
>NW_005254716.1:0-282 GCF_000412655.1 Myotis brandtii | reverse complement strand
GTTTGTTTGTTTGTTTTTTGTAATATACTTATCATGATGTATTTATCTTTTTTATCTGGATTAGGAATGTGTGTTCTTTGCCACTCTTCTGGGTATATACAATCACCTCACCTCATATATGATCCCAGCCAATCTCTACCCTTCTTAGGATTACCCTTCTTTGACATCTGGCTTCCAGGTGGTTTCAGCAAGTGGAGTTTCCACAGATCTTAGGCCAGGGAAGAGAGATGTCGGCGTTTTTATTTTGCTGGCTCTTCTCTTTGTGGGTTTTCTGATTCGGCA
>NW_005254715.1:0-282 GCF_000412655.1 Myotis brandtii | reverse complement strand
AAGTGCTCAACATATATTTGTAAAATAAACGAATGATGTTTAGAGTGAAAATCAATGATATTGTGAAAGTGTATTAGTTGTGAAAGTTTTCCCATATGCCTACTAAGCTTCTCTCAACGGTATAGTATATTAAACACATATAAGAGCTTAATATATTCTGATGACATTATGCTGAAAAACTTACTTGGTCATGTTTTTTCCCCAATAGAATTTTAATAAAGCAACTTCTCTAGATTCTTTTCTTTAAAAAAAAATCCAGACACTGCCCCATTTTTTGAAATC
>NW_005254714.1:0-282 GCF_000412655.1 Myotis brandtii | reverse complement strand
GACTTAGTAGAAGGGGCCTTTAAGTCTTTAAATATATCCAAATCCAACTTAACTAAGTCTTGCTGGCTCTGCCTTACCGTAAGGCCCCCCTACTATGAGGGAATAGCCTTCCAGGGAAACTATACTACCACCACCAGCCATGACCATTGTTCATGGGGGCAACAAGGGAAGCTGACCCTCACTGAGGTCTCGGGGCGAGGCACATGTATAGGGCGAGTGCCGCAAGACCGCCAGCATCTCTGCAGCGAGAATCTAGCTCGTCCTTCTCCCACAAACTATTAC
>NW_005254713.1:0-282 GCF_000412655.1 Myotis brandtii | reverse complement strand
CCCAAGTCCTGAGCCAGCGTGGGCCTTCGGAGCACAGACAGGAGTTCTGACCGTCTGGGTGCCCGGGATCCTGACGATCAGACCCCAGGGTTCAGAGAGTGCTCCAGCCCTGCAGCACCTCCCTACGGCAGCGATCACGTGGGTGAATGCAGTTCCCGGGACTACTGTCATTGGGTGTCTGGAGGGAAGGACGCAGTGCGTGCGGGTAACCCTAAGTCCCCATGAGGGAAAGCCTGTTGGGAAGGGTGCAGGGGACACACTCCTGAGTCCCTCTCAGGAGCC
>NW_005254712.1:0-282 GCF_000412655.1 Myotis brandtii | reverse complement strand
AAGATATGAGATAATATTGACTCTGATCAGTGAATTGCCACATGAGTAAATGAGATCCTTGAGCCAGGAACAACATCAGAATCGGAGCAGCACTTGGAAAGCCCTGCTGCAAGGTGAGAATGGAATGGTTGGGAGGGCAGGAACGGGGGGTGCCATCATTATGTCTTAATCAGGCCTGGAAACTTGATGGAATCATATCAAGCTATAAGATGAGCCTTGACTCAAAATCTTGGTTGTGCAGCTATTGGGCATCTCTGAGCCCTAAGCTAGGATAGCTAATTT
>NW_005254711.1:0-282 GCF_000412655.1 Myotis brandtii | reverse complement strand
TCTCATCTCTGTTTCTGGTCCATGAGTCACATGCTTAATTTTTTCAGCTTTAGTCAAAGATTGTCCTTAGTCTTTTCTCCAGCGCACACTTTCCTAACAGTGAATCTTCTATTGTTAGCATCTTTCACAATCTGGATAGGCAGAGAATTTCCCAAGTTATCAAGTTCTGGTTCTTTTTGCTTAACAGTTCTTACCTCAATTTATGTCTGTACCTCACATTTTATTAGAAGCATAAAGAAGGAACCAGGCAGCACCTTCAACAAATTTGTTTGTAAAGCTTCT
>NW_005254710.1:0-282 GCF_000412655.1 Myotis brandtii | reverse complement strand
CACAAATTTGACAATGTGATACACCACATTAACAATATGAAGGATAAAAATCATATGATCATCTCAATTGTAGAAAAAGCATTTGACAAAATTCAACATCCACTGATGATAGACAGAAACTCTCAACAAAGTGAGTATGGAGGAAATGTACCTCAACATAATAAAGGCCATGTATAACAAACCCACAATTAGCATCATACCCAAAAGCAAAAAGCTGGAAGCTGTTGTTCTAAGATCAGAAACAAGATAAGAATGCCCAGTCTCACCACTTTTATTCAACAC
>NW_005254709.1:0-282 GCF_000412655.1 Myotis brandtii | reverse complement strand
TTTAACCATTTTAAATCACTTCCAAATATTTTCTTACTGGAAAACCTAATACTGAGATTTAGAATTTCAGGAAAGACTTTTAATTTGTGAGCATTTATGTAAACTAGATGGTCTTTCTGGAGTACATCAATGTGCTGAGTCAATGTAGTTGTATCTTCAACTCTCATATGAAGGAAGACAAGTGCACAAGAAGCTGAGTATCAGTGAATGTGGCTCAGATCTAAGCCACAGGCCAGAAACCCCAGGGCATTTTTTTATCTCTCACCCTCTTAGACTCTAATC
>NW_005254708.1:0-282 GCF_000412655.1 Myotis brandtii | reverse complement strand
GGGTGAGAGGCAACTAATCAGTGTTTCTCACACCGATGTTCCTCTCTCTCAAATAAATAAAAACATATTTTCGGGTGAGGATATAAAAAAAATTTCAAGTGGAAATTTCCTAAAGATAAAGTAACTGTTAGTAAATGCTTCCCCTGACAGAAAGGTGGTTGTTTCATTTTGTTTTAATGTCATGAAGTTTTGTGCCTTCCTAATATGTAGCTATACTATCCATCTCTTCCTGTGAGCCTTATAGGAGCAGATGAGTAAATAGGTTACTTTAGCAAATAATAT
>NW_005254707.1:0-282 GCF_000412655.1 Myotis brandtii | reverse complement strand
TGGCTCTTGCTAAATATCCATTTTCTCACTTTGTGAATGGTTGCTTGTTTTGACCATACCTTTTCTGTATTTTAAAAATTAATCCTTTGGAGATCTTGAATTCCCAACCTGTTCATTACTCTGCCAAAAAATTTCTTGGAACGTATTAATCTTATTTTTCAGATGGCTTTTATATTCCTTCTTAGAGGACAATTGAAATAGCCAGTTGCCTGGTTGATGAGCCAAATAGAAGCGACCATGTGATATCAATTCTAAGCTATTTCATTATCAGTACATTTATAT
>NW_005254706.1:0-282 GCF_000412655.1 Myotis brandtii | reverse complement strand
TGTCAATTTTTCCCTGACAAAGATCAAACTGAAACGACATCCATAATGTTTATGCAAGGTATTACTTCTGTAAGTATGTCAATTATTTCTTCATATAGTATATTTATAATCAAAGGGCATGTTATCACATTTATAAAATATCTGTGCAGGTGACCTGAGGGATTAAATGTATTAATATAGAGTTCTTTGAACATTGACTGGCACATAGTAAGTACTCAACTAGTGCTATTTATTATTACTACCATTGAAAATCCACTTTAGTATTCTATGATTCCTCAATGA
>NW_005254705.1:0-282 GCF_000412655.1 Myotis brandtii | reverse complement strand
TTAGACTCTGAATATCCTGAGCAAATACTTTTTTTTTTTTTTATGAAATGCTTTAGCTGCCCCATCCCTGATTCAGGATATTACTTAATATGTTAATTCCAAAATAATGGAGGTATTGGTGAGAAAGATATTTAGTAGACTTCATGAAGTTCTGCTGAATTGGCATTGTCATGAGAATCATTGTGCTTCACAGAAAAGAAAAGATACTAGAGAAAATCATCAGATCAAGACCCTTTTGTAGATGATGTGGTAAAGGGTAAAAGTCAACACCCTTCCTGATTT
>NW_005254704.1:0-282 GCF_000412655.1 Myotis brandtii | reverse complement strand
TTTGTTTTTGTTTTTTCCTAAAAACCAGACAGCAGTTAAAAGCCGCCCCGCACCCAGGCTGGACGGCGGGAGGTGGAGCCTCTGTGCTTGCGCCGATTGTCTCACGTTCTATTTGAGGGGCCACTTCTTTGACCCCCCAGGTCCTGGGATGCAAGTGAACATGGAGGAGGGGCCGCCAGCATCACCCGAATGCACCCCCACCCTCCCCAGCCGAAGACGCCCCCTCCTTGAGAGGGTGGGTGTGGGTGGGGTCCCGCGCCCCCACCGCAGGGCTAGCCTGCA
>NW_005254703.1:0-282 GCF_000412655.1 Myotis brandtii | reverse complement strand
GCAATTATCAACAGTTTGGTTCAAATAAACTCACAAAAATTATCTACAGGGTTGAATGTTTCTTATGTTGACAGGTATAGTAACTCTGCACATCCATCACCTTTGATTCTTGACCTTAATTATTAAAGATTAAATTGACTGAGGAAAATAGGGAAAGTCTCCAAATTGAACCTGATGGAAATGTGATAAAATCATGGAGTTTAAATTAAATTAATGCCAATTGAATGGACTGATTTATCAGACTAGTAACTTTTCTCTCTTATATGCACAAATGATATTATA
>NW_005254702.1:0-282 GCF_000412655.1 Myotis brandtii | reverse complement strand
AAGTACATATAGGTATATGTCTCTGTGTGTATATATAAACACATAAATATTCTGGATTACATATTGCTAAAAGAATTGAAGGATGCACAGACTACTGCAAATATAGTTACTTCTGAGGGTTAAGAAAGCAGCTAAAAAGACTTTTACATTTTATTCTTAACCATTTCTCAAGTCTTCCAATCTTTTATAACAGCTATGTTTCTGTGCACTGCTCATAATTTTTGAAAACTCCATCAATTGGTTTTTCCAGGTCCAAAGCATGTAACAACAGTTATCCCTCCT
>NW_005254701.1:0-282 GCF_000412655.1 Myotis brandtii | reverse complement strand
ACACACACACACACACACACATATATATATATTTTCAAGCTTCAGTTTAAACTCCAGCTTCTTCTCTGCACCTTTCCCAGAGTGCCCCAAGCAGTTAACTATTACCCCATTCTTCCTCCTACACCCGCCATCACTGTAGGTCCTGCAGTGCATTTAATAGCTACCTGACACGCTTGTGTTCCTTCTAAACTACCACCCCACGGAGGGCAGACACCCTGTTTTCAGGTTGTGCTCAGTACAGAATCCAGCACAGCCCTGGCACGCGGGCAGCCCTTACAACTC
>NW_005254700.1:0-282 GCF_000412655.1 Myotis brandtii | reverse complement strand
CTTGCTAAAAGGATCCCTCTGGCTGCTCTGCGTGGATCGGCCTGTGCAGGGCGCCGGACAGTGTGGCAGCCCAGGGGCAGGGCCATGGGAGAGGCCTTGGTGGTGATCTAGGGGAGAAACGCCTGGGGTTGGCTCCGTGTGTAGCCGTAGGTTTGGTAAGGACTGATCTAGCCCATAATGTAATTCTAACATGGCGGTGGCAGCACCTACTGTTCAATGGATTGTAGAAGGGACATCAGAGAAGAGGAATCAAGGAAGATGCCTACATTGTGGACTAAGTGA
>NW_005254699.1:0-282 GCF_000412655.1 Myotis brandtii | reverse complement strand
TGCCTTCACAGGGGAATCTCCCTGCCCTGCTTTTGGGTGGGTGGGGGGGTGGGCGCGGCGCGTGTGGTGCAGAGTCCACCTGTGTCTGCTTTTTCTCAATGCCTCTGCTCCAGATAGACCCTCTGCCGAGTGGGTCATTTTGGGGTGGCATATTCTGCTCCCCTAGTAGGGGACACAGCGGGCTGCAAACCTGGTTGGGCGGGAGAGAGCAGAGGTTCTACGGAGCTTCAGAGCTCACACCGTCCCATGTAAGTCTGGGGTCCAACCTGCACCAGGGTGCCC
>NW_005254698.1:0-282 GCF_000412655.1 Myotis brandtii | reverse complement strand
AAAAAAGAACAGCAATGGAACTTGGTGGCAGATGAAAAGGGGTTGGTGGGTCGGACAGTCTCCTGAACCCGAGAAAGAAACTTCTCTTGTTCTGTCCCCTGGTGTAGACGTAGTGGCCCATTCATCTGATGCATGGATGGCCGGGGTTTAGTCTTAGACTAGGATAGACTATTTCAAACCTGGAGCATATCGAAGAAGGGGAGAATGAAGGTGGGAGGTGCTTAAGTCATCTATAACTTTGTAGAAACTATTATTTAAAAATCTTTTTTATTGATTTCAGAG
>NW_005254697.1:0-282 GCF_000412655.1 Myotis brandtii | reverse complement strand
AAGGAGTGTGGGTTGGGGTTTGAGCGGCAGGACTCACGCCGAGTTTCAGGAAGAGTCTGGGAACGCGAGTGGGAACCCGGAGGCCGGGCACGCAGCCACGTCACTGCTCGGCACAGTTTTGGCAAAACACGGAGCCAGTGGTTCCCGCGGTGTGGCACTAGCAGCTCGAAAAGAACGTGCCTTTGCCAAGGGAAGACTTCCCTTTCTGTGCTTATTTAAAGACTCAAAATTATAAACGACTGGAGCCTTCTTAAATCACTAAAATGTTCAGTGCTACACTGG
>NW_005254696.1:0-282 GCF_000412655.1 Myotis brandtii | reverse complement strand
GGTTCCAGGCAGCGAGGGACCCAGCGAGGACACCTGGGTGGGATGGTCTTTAAACCTGTCGGACAGGGGGCGCGGCTCCTGATGCTCAGGGCAGGCCGGGCGGCTCCCAGCCTCAGGCTGTGGCTGCGTCCTCCTCGACGGGAACCCCAGGGCACCTCTCACTCAGGACGGAGGGGCCGTCACCAGGGGCCTGGCTGCCGGCTGAGACTCTGCTTATCGCCTTGTGTCTGACAGTGACCAACCGCAGCTCCGAGGGCGGCGACCCCTTTGGCCATGAGGGCG
>NW_005254695.1:0-282 GCF_000412655.1 Myotis brandtii | reverse complement strand
GTGTGTGTGTGTGCGCGTGCATGTGTGTGCGTGCAGACCCCAGAATGGAAACACTCACCCAGTACTTTGGGAAGGGATTGTGAGGCTCTACTGAACTGCCCACCCATTGTCGCCGCCACGAGGAAGAACAAACACCTCAGTCAGCGGAGGCGGTGGAGGAGAAATAGGACAGGTGCGGTCAGTAGTCTGTCACCCGCTGGAACGTCAGAGGGCGAGAGGCCAGGTGGGCCTGACACTTCCATCCGGGCTCCCCCTCCTTCCTCCTGTGTGTCACTCTGTGCC
>NW_005254694.1:0-282 GCF_000412655.1 Myotis brandtii | reverse complement strand
ATTCCCCAAGATCTCATTAGAGCAAAGTGGTCTAAGTGTCTAGATGCAGTGCAGGCTCTTAAGCTGAAGGATAATGTGAATCTCAAGAAGAATATTTTAAAAGATGATTCTAAAAAGCAAATGCTATGATGCATCCAAAAAGTAAGTGTAAATTTGCTGCCACTGAATTAATCACTGTAGATTTCCACGTGTTATAATATAGTTGAGGCTCTGAAGAGCAGGAACAATAGACCAGAGAAAAGAAATTCACTACAGCATCACAGAGAAAAAGAGGGAGAAACA
>NW_005254693.1:0-282 GCF_000412655.1 Myotis brandtii | reverse complement strand
CAGATCTTCTAAAAATGAAAGAAAGGCCGAGTCTTGAACTTGACTTTATAGAACACTGCACATGCCAAAGCCATTCCAAGTCTTACCTCATTGCAACATGCCTTTGTGGCTACCTTCATTTTTCATTTCTTTCCATTATTTTAGGTCATTACAACACATTTTATAGGTGAGTGTCAAACAGCAAGACTAGACCAGTGTGGGGACTATAGCTGGAAGTCATGCCAGAACGCACAACTGGAATCCACTAAGTTCATGGAAATGCAACATTATGGCTGGGATTTT
>NW_005254692.1:0-282 GCF_000412655.1 Myotis brandtii | reverse complement strand
ATTTGTCCTGTGAAGAACTGCTTTTGATAGGTGAGCTATGATTTTAGTTTAATAAGAAATTTGTAAAACATTAGGAACAAATAAAAAGAACTTTGAAATAACTAGAACCCTATTTTGGTATATATGATAATTTTTGTTTTTCTACAGTTATCTCAATATTGATTGATTCATGACTATTGTAGAAAGGAATTAAACCCTGTTTAGTTGTATAAAATTGTCAGTGTGATGTCTTCCTTTCCTTTATAGGAACTTTGATACTATAGAACATGTTGTCAATCATTA
>NW_005254691.1:0-282 GCF_000412655.1 Myotis brandtii | reverse complement strand
TCAGCAAGAGGGTGGGCCAGCGAGGTACAAGTGGGCTTCGGAGAACCACAGGACAGGGCAGCAAGAAGCGGGAGGTGGAGAGCTTCAGGAGAGGGCAGGGTAACAGGAGGGGGGACAGGAGGAAGCTACGGGAGGGCGGGGCAGCGGGTGGAGAGCTACAGGATGGCTGCAGCGACCTACTGGCGCACAGATTCCTTCCTGTGCAGGGCTACAAGTATGTATATATGTACGTACTAGTTTGTTTTTATGTATATTTCAGGCTTAGATTTATAGCTGATATAC
>NW_005254690.1:0-282 GCF_000412655.1 Myotis brandtii | reverse complement strand
GGCATTAGGAAGGTTGAGAACCACTGGTCTAGAAGGTTTTGGAATCACACAGGCCTGTGCGTTCTAATTCCGGCTTAGCCACTTACTAACAGCATAGCTTTGGGCAGATGACTCATGTTCTTTTACCCTGCCAACATCACAGGGCTGCTGCGGTCCCATGCGAACAGGGCCTGGCACCCAGTAATTTCTTAGGAAAGGTGCCTTTTCATCTGTCCCTGCACTGTCCGGAGGGTGCAGTTTCAGAAACATCCTGGGGACCCATGGAATTCCGCTCTGTCCCGC
>NW_005254689.1:0-282 GCF_000412655.1 Myotis brandtii | reverse complement strand
CATTAGGATCATTCTCAAACAATAAGAACTTGAACTCTGAAACTCAGACCAACCTAGTTTCAGTTTCTTTTCCACTTACTAAAGCTGAAACTTTGGTTGAGACACTTAAACTCTCATTACCACAATTTCTTCACCTTTCAATAAGAACAAGGCAAGGTACTTGGCCTAATTTTTTTCACTGTTGTATGTTTAGCACCTACAACGGTGTCATTTACATAATGTCCAATAATATTGAATGAATAAATGAAATAGCTTATATTGGATTTTGGTTTGAATGAAATA
>NW_005254688.1:0-282 GCF_000412655.1 Myotis brandtii | reverse complement strand
TTACCCAGGTTAACGAGCGCCTGCTAAGTGCCAGGACCTGCTGGCTGGGAGGAGGCAGAAAGAGGTGGACCAGTTTCGATGGGTGACTGTGAGCATGCTGGGGGCCAGAGCGCCTGGGTTCATACCTTGATTCCACCTTCTTATTAGCTGTGTGACTGTCAGTAACTTACTATAAACCTCTCCGTGTGCCTTAATTTCTTAATGTGAAATGCATCTACCTTCTAAGATTGTTTAAGATCAATCACTTTCCTTGGCATGTAAGTATTTAACAAGAGTTAGCTG
>NW_005254687.1:0-282 GCF_000412655.1 Myotis brandtii | reverse complement strand
TACTGGGGATCAAGCCTGTAACCCGGGCATGTGCCCTCACCAGGACTGAACCATTACCTCCTGGTTCATGGGTTGTTGCTGAGCCACCCTGGACAGGCTGTGTTTGTTTGTTTGTTTGTTTTAATTGGCTCTGCTAAACAAAGCATAGACCAAATGACTAATACGAATCTTATCTAATATTATTTTTTAAGTGTTGTATTGTTTCTTATCTTTTAAAATAGTTCTGATTATTGGGTTACAGTACAATTCTTTACCTACAAGTGAAGAAATGTTGTTGTTTTT
>NW_005254686.1:0-282 GCF_000412655.1 Myotis brandtii | reverse complement strand
CAAATTTTGTGCACCGGGCCTCTAGTATATATATAAATTCTTCTAAAAATGTCTTATTTATTTCAAATCAGTTATTTCAAAACCACACTCATTGATGAGGTTGTCCATTCCAATGTAAATAAACTGAGAGCAGATCAAGACTAATGTGCCCTTTATCACATGCCATGTTACCTAGCTATATTTTCATACATTTTCTTATTCTTACAACCAGTTTTCAAGCTATTTGTTCTTTCCTTCTCCCAATATGCCTAGTCCCATGATTTCCATGACTGATGGAAGATA
>NW_005254685.1:0-282 GCF_000412655.1 Myotis brandtii | reverse complement strand
GGGGAAGGGAGAGGACTGGGAGTCAGTGGAGGGGTGGGATGAGGAGGGAAGCTAGGGCTTTGGGACTCCATCTTTATGTCATTTAGGGCCATCAGTTGTAGACATCCCAACAATATTAAACTAAAATCTTTTTCAAATTGATTTCCCTTTGTCTTGCGCCAATGCCTGTGTTCTCTTTTAGCAACCTGTTTGCTCTAAGCCCAGCCAAGCCTTGTACCCTGAATACAGAGGCAGACACTGGTTGTCCCTTGTATGGTTCCTTCAGCACCCTTCCCAGTGTCT
>NW_005254684.1:0-282 GCF_000412655.1 Myotis brandtii | reverse complement strand
CAGGTGAGAAGATAAAGCTTGATGTTTTATCATGTGACCTCCAAATTCTGAACACTGGTCCACAAGGGTCCAGGTACAGCTGGTTAGGGGTTTCAGGTAATAAGTATGGCCTCCGGCAGCTTTCTCTCTGGGCTGGACTCCTTTTCCTCGGGACAGGACTCAGCCTGCCTGCAGGAGTGACTATGACAACTCGAGCATCAATCTCGTGATTTGAAGGAATACAGCCTTTTCAGATTCTGTGTCTGTTCCACTTCATATTTGAATCAAAATGCAATTTAATTT
>NW_005254683.1:0-282 GCF_000412655.1 Myotis brandtii | reverse complement strand
GCTGTGGGCGGGACCGCGCGCGCCCGCGGCCTCTTACGCCTCCCTCCTCCTGCCCACCAAGTGCTGATTTCTGGGGGTTTTCTCTGAGCCACAGTGGTGTGTATCTGGTTTCCAAATTGCTTTGAAATCCGGTTTGAAAAAAAACCAGTGGTTTACAGCGTTGATTTGCAACCCTCAGAAAACAATGTATTGACAAAGAGGAAGTGAGAGCGTTACAGACTTAGAAGCATGGATGAGGTCACGGCTCGATTCCTGGTCAGAGCACATGCCAGGGTTGTGGGT
>NW_005254682.1:0-282 GCF_000412655.1 Myotis brandtii | reverse complement strand
AGCTGGAAAAACTTAGCAATCTTCCAGTTCTGGGGATGCAGTGCCCCTGGGGCCTTGGGGACCACCAGAGGACTGAGGGAGGGCAGGTGAGAGGGGCCGGTGGGGCTCCCCACTGTTTCCAGGAAAGCAGTTCAAACAGAACATATCCTACCCTCTGACATCTTGCATAAGGAATCTTGGAAAAATAAAGGCTGCCTCTGCTTATTTTACAGATGACAAAACTGGGATTCAGAGATGAGAGCAGCCAGGCATGGTACCTAACCACGTTGTAGGCGTTTCAAC
>NW_005254681.1:0-282 GCF_000412655.1 Myotis brandtii | reverse complement strand
GACCCTCAGGGGTGGCTGGGCGGCTGGCAGCTGGGGGCGCCCCCAGCACTGCAGGTCCATGATTCTCTGGAGCTGGGGCACCAGCCGGGGACCCCTCCCGGCAGAGGAGGGCGCTCCTCCTAAGATGTCAGATGCCCGGTCTGGCCTCGTGCCCCCCTCATGCCTGGCACCGTGGGAGGGGGCTGAGGGGTGGAGAGACCCCTGTGTGGGGCCCGGAGCGGCTGTGCCCACTGTGGGTGAAGGAAGGAGTCTGGTGCCAGGAGGGAAGGAGGTGGCCTGGGG
>NW_005254680.1:0-282 GCF_000412655.1 Myotis brandtii | reverse complement strand
GCTTTTGGCTTACTATCCTAGCAGGGAGAGCAAGTTCTAGGGGTTTCTGCTTGGTCTTTTCCACTACAGGACCCAATTTCTTGGATCAGGAAGCCAATGTGGGCATTCTACTAGTTGCTGAGTAGGCCTATTCTAAATATATGTTAAAAAAACATGGGAAAATAAACACAAGGAGGATCTATAGAACATCAGATTACTATGAGACAGCGCTGGGTCCAATTTATCACCAAACCTCTATAAGCTCCACTCTGCCAGTGGACCACTGTGGCATTTGGATCCTTA
>NW_005254679.1:0-282 GCF_000412655.1 Myotis brandtii | reverse complement strand
GGCCGAAGGGAGCCAGGATTTGGCAAAACCCTCTTCTGCTGGGGGTGGGGAGTGGGGAGGCAGCTCTTGGCAGCAGAAGGCGAGACCGTCTGAAGAAAATGTGATGGGAGGAGATGCACGGAGGGGTCACGGCGAGGTGTCTAGTGGCTTCCTGTTGAGGATATGTGGCAAACCCTGCCAGTTCCCCAAGGGGGAGTTGGACCTGGTTCAAAAGTGGTCACCAGGCCCCTCCTACAAAACCAGACCCCTGGGCAGGAGGCTATCAGGACTGAGGGGAGAGCT
>NW_005254678.1:0-282 GCF_000412655.1 Myotis brandtii | reverse complement strand
AGGAATAAGGGATCTACTCTCAAGGGAAAAGACAGTTAACAGAGGTCAGCCCTGAGGTGACAATTGTTAAAACTATGCTCAATAAGGTAGAGAAAATATAATGAAAATAAATGAAAAACAATTTTAAACCTCAACAGAGATATAGAATATATAAATAAGAACAAAGTTGAAATGTTGGAACGGAAGAGAAATATATCTGGAATAAAAAATTTACCAGATGGGTTGAATAGCAGAATGGACATGAAAGAAGAAAGTATAGTTAAACTTGAATATAAGTCAGTA
>NW_005254677.1:0-282 GCF_000412655.1 Myotis brandtii | reverse complement strand
TGAAATGCTCTCTTCCCACATCTTCTCAAGGGATCCTCTCACTCACCATCCAGGTTTCTCCTCAAATATCACCTCCTCTGAGAGACCTTCCCTGATTATTTAAAGTAGTACCCTCTCTTCCTCCATCATTTTCTATTCCCTTATAGCGCTTCACTCTTATTCATAGATGTATCGCTATTTGATATTATATGGGTATTCATTTGCTGTTATTGAGAGGTAATGTGGTAAAATGATTAAACACAAAAAGTCTGGATCCCAAATTGCTGGATGCAACCACTTACT
>NW_005254676.1:0-282 GCF_000412655.1 Myotis brandtii | reverse complement strand
AAAAAAAACGATAAAAAATTCAGATTAATCTCTTTAAAATGCTCATAGGCTACACTCTTTAACTAACACAGAGTATGTTTTTTGAAAAGTATATTTTGTGATAACCTTGTTTAACATTTAGCGGCTTGTTAAATCTGTAAGGAGATAAGAATGGAATTCATTTTTCAGATGCCAGTCTGAATTTTTACCCTTCTAGAAACTATGTGATCCACAGAAATTTGAATGGTGTTTAAAAGTAAAACTTGATCTGCTTTTTCCTTTACATTTTCATCAGTACTTTGA
>NW_005254675.1:0-282 GCF_000412655.1 Myotis brandtii | reverse complement strand
TATTAAGAAGCAAGAAACTAGAAAAAAACCTTTGACACCCCCCCTCCCCACCACCACCACCTGCTTAAAGGAATTCAGGTAGAAGAACCTGCTTCAGGAAGGGAGCAGCACCCCCACATACTCCCCTCAGCGCATGTGAACCCAGCGTGCAGACAGGGGAATCCAGCAGCGCTGGTCACCTCTGTGGCCCACGGTTCCTGGCATCCAGCAGGACTGTTGACCACATGCTGGCTCTTTCTCACCTGCCATAGTCCAGGATGGCACGTGAGCCTCAGGGCCAGT
>NW_005254674.1:0-282 GCF_000412655.1 Myotis brandtii | reverse complement strand
TGGAATCAAACCCAGGATCCTTCTGTCTGCAGGCCAGCACTTTATCCACTGTGCCAAATCGGCTAGGGTGTGTTCAGAGTATTTACAATTTATTCAAGAACAACAGAGCATGCAGGGTTTGTGATTCATACTGTTCATGTGAAGCAGGTGGTAGAGGAGAAATCACTACAGCCATAAACCCTCACAGTGACATCAATCATGTAATAGACCTGGGCAGGATAGCAAGGGCAAGCAGCTCCTTATGACCTCACTTGTACCTGAAACTTATGAGGAATCTAGCAG
>NW_005254673.1:0-282 GCF_000412655.1 Myotis brandtii | reverse complement strand
AATGGTCATGCTTCCTACATTTGGGCTCATTTCTGAGATGTACATACATGTTTCTCATCACATCTGGTGAGTGTAAAGGCAGTGAGTGTTGACAGATGATGATGGAGGAGAGAAAAAATTTCAAGTGAAGACAAAATGCTGAGTGTTACACATGAATTTCAGGTCAATTGTTCAATAGTAAGAATGTATCTGAAGGTCAAAGAGCAAGATATACACATGTGATAAGTGCTGTGCCAATGTAACCAATAAGAAATGAGGGAAAGCAGTGAACAAATGGAAAAA
>NW_005254672.1:0-282 GCF_000412655.1 Myotis brandtii | reverse complement strand
GTTTTGACAAATGCAGAGTAAGACGTTAACCATTACACCACCACCCAGAATAGATTCACTACCCTAAAAATAAATCCCTGTACTTCGTTTACTCAAATATCTCTCTCCCCCAAAGCCCCTAGCAACCACTAATCTTTTTATTGTCATTGTAGTTTTACCTTTTTTAGAATGTCATATAATTGAAATAGCACTTTATATGGTTTGATTTTACCTCTTCTCTTAACATGCCAACCATACTTTTTTAAAAAAAATAATTTTAGTAATTTCCCTGGAGTTTCCAAT
>NW_005254671.1:0-282 GCF_000412655.1 Myotis brandtii | reverse complement strand
GCATTTTCAGAAAGTTAAAGTGGATTCACTATGGTGTATATTCAGAAATGCCTGAGTAATCGGGAGCTGGGGAGGCTAAAAAACTAGTATATTATTTCCCAAGGTCCTTTTGATAAATTATTTCCCCATTGTACCAAGTCCTGCTGTGTGGGCTATCCAACGTTCTACCCAAATACTGAGTGTTCACAAATATCAAGAGATAGATTGAACCACAGTACCTTACAATTTCTATTTCCAGACAGGTAGCACACAGATTTATAAGACAAGCTATTGCACACCAGC
>NW_005254670.1:0-282 GCF_000412655.1 Myotis brandtii | reverse complement strand
GGGAATTAATAATACTTACATTATAATTTGGCCTTGATTATATGTTATGAACATAAATTTCTAAAACAGAGTTACTCCTTTATTTGTTCTCTGAGTGATAAGCTATAGATAAACACGTAGTATATCTGTACTATTAAAGATTTTATCCACCCAACCCAGGATACTGCCTGTCAAATAGTAAACAGTCTGCAGGCAGATTTACAGCTGTGAATACGTGAAACACAGAATTTATTATTGTATTAATACTTAATAATTATTGTGTTACTTTCCAGACGAACAACT
>NW_005254669.1:0-282 GCF_000412655.1 Myotis brandtii | reverse complement strand
GAAAAAAAAAACCGTGGAGAAGGGCCAAAAGTATTATTCAGAGGAAATTCTTAACGTGAATGTTTTCATAATTAAACAACAAAGGTTGAAAATCATTTAAGCATCTCAACAAAAGGAAATAAAACTAAGGACATTAGAAAGGAATTAATGAACATTAAAAAGTGAGCAACATGGAAAGTATGTACATGGTGTATTTGACAAATCCAAGGAATTACTTCTGTAAAATGTAATTCAACAGGCAAGCCATTTACAAGGCTATGAAAAAAAGAGAAAAACACATTA
>NW_005254668.1:0-282 GCF_000412655.1 Myotis brandtii | reverse complement strand
ATTGACTCACACGGGGTACAAAATGCCAGCCCCTTTGACTCAACATGAGACTGACTGTGGCACATTTCTTGCTCCAGAGCTCCCTGTGGGATCAGGCTGAAGCCCATCTTCAGTGGAAACCAATCCTTGCTCAGCACCTTCCCGGGGCCCATTGTGCTATCATTACTTCTCTACATGTTTTGCCTCAGTGCATCCCCTCAATAAATCATTTGATGAGCATCTCCATCTCAGGTCCTTCTAGAAACCCAGCTGAGCCAGAACAGCAAGTCACACACTTGTTCT
>NW_005254667.1:0-282 GCF_000412655.1 Myotis brandtii | reverse complement strand
CTCTCTCATCATTGATGTGTTTATCTCTCTCTCCCTCCTTTACTTTCTGAAATCAATAATGAGTGTATTTTAAAAAAATAATTCATGTCCTAAATGGTATAGAAGATAAATATTTTGAATCTCCTTCATAGAGGTTATGGAGACCAAAAGTTGATTAGTAAACTATGCATACTAATAGTACAGAAGGCATGAGTAAAGAACACTTACTAGAAGTAGATCTGTACATGTTATCCTGTGTCGTTTATGTTTTTTAAAAATATATATTTTATTGATTTCAGAGAG
>NW_005254666.1:0-282 GCF_000412655.1 Myotis brandtii | reverse complement strand
AGTTTAATCCCAAGCAAAATGGAAAATGTTTATCTATGTGTGTGAAAATTGAAAAGCTGATTGTAACGTTTATATGGAAATGCGAAGATCAAGAATAGCCAAAACAATCTTAAAGAAGGAAAACAGAGCAGAAGGACTTACATTATATGAAATTATACCTTCACATAAAGTTAGTAATTAACACAGTGTGATATTGGTGAAAGGAAATAATAGAGAATCCAGTAAAAGATTTGCAAATATACAGTCACTTGATTTATGACAAAGTTAACTATAATGCAGTAG
>NW_005254665.1:0-282 GCF_000412655.1 Myotis brandtii | reverse complement strand
AGGACTGTTGGCTTTGACTGTTGAAGGCACACCTGGCCGCCAGGGGTGGGAGTTCTGAGGCAAGTGGCATGGCCATGAAATCAGCTTGCAGGGAAGTCAGTGTTGTTGTTCACCATTTTGCACTCCCCATCGCGCAGGTGAAAGCTCGGCAGGAAATGGCAACCAGGAGACACATACTCGCCAATGATTTCAGGAGGTTCATATGTCAGAATGTCAGGTCTTGGAATGGAAGGAATTTTCCCAAAAGCACTTGGCACCTGAGAGCAAGCGCTCACCTACAAC
>NW_005254664.1:0-282 GCF_000412655.1 Myotis brandtii | reverse complement strand
TGTGGCATACCAGTTGAAAATCAATGATTTAGAATATCACTCATAGCTGAACATCAAACTTCCATAAACTTAGAACTTAGGAAAACAATTGCAAACCCAGAAATAATCCTTTTAAAATTGTTTATTATTTCTTGTCATTTCATGAAATTGGAGGTGGGAAGGGGGGTGGAAAGCTATGCTTGGCCTTTTAGCTGGACACAGATGCGTTTGTATGTGTCCTGAGTGGTTTGTGTCAGAGAGACCACCTTCTGCTCCCCACACCCCAACAAAGGTAACGTGTTA
>NW_005254663.1:0-282 GCF_000412655.1 Myotis brandtii | reverse complement strand
GTAGTTCCCTGCTCTCCCCCCTTCTCCTGCACTAACATGGACCAGGCTCCCAAAGTTGCATAAGAGGCGCCTGCAGACAGGCCTTAATGCGGGGCTGCCACGGAGACATGACCTGGGTCCTGAGTCCTCTGCTGAGGGACAGAACCACTGAGTGAACAGCAACTCCCCCAGAGCCATCCTCGCTCATTAAATATGCACACTGTCCGTTGGCTTGTGCGCAAGTGCACCCACCCTGGTGAGCCCCGCAGCCTTGTCTGCAAACCCACAGAAAAGCTCCCGGCC
>NW_005254662.1:0-282 GCF_000412655.1 Myotis brandtii | reverse complement strand
TGTGTGTGTGTCCTATTCTCCAAAAGGCTGGTTAATGTCCTGCTGTAACAGAGAGAGGGCTTCTATGTCTTCATAGGGAGCAGCATGATGTGGCAGAAAAACCATGAGAGTTGGAATCAAATAGAACTGGATTCAAATTCTATCTCTGCCACTGTTAGTCAAATAACGTTAGGCAGGTCATATAACCTCCATGTGCCTTTAAGTTCTCATCTGGGAAATAGAGATTACAATAACAATGTCATAGTTGAGATGAAGATTAACTGATAATTATATGCATGTAAA
>NW_005254661.1:0-282 GCF_000412655.1 Myotis brandtii | reverse complement strand
TTTCAAAGAGTTAAGAAAAAGTAAACTGTGGGATCTTGACTCTTTTATACATGACAGACGGAGCCTGCTCTTTATATGTATTGTGCTTCACAGGGGTTATTAGTTTCAACATGAGTCACCAAAGCTAAAACTATATTTGCTTTCAGATCATGTCATTGAAGAGCAGTATGTAGAATCCTTGCTAAATGTGGGTCTAAGTTTGTAAAGATCCTTTTGCCTCACACATTCCTTATCTCCCTTTCTTTCCCATCCATTTATCCATCCATCCATCCATCCATCCAT
>NW_005254660.1:0-282 GCF_000412655.1 Myotis brandtii | reverse complement strand
CCGAGAAGCCGATAGCAATATTAAGTAATAGGTGGAGCCATGAAATTTGCAATTGTGTAAGGTTTGGGTAAATGCCGAATATTACGAATTCCACATGGTGTGTTTGTGGAATGTTTGAGACTGAATGATCACTGTACCTGGTTCTGGTTTTGCCGGAGGTGCTGTTCAAACAAAAAGGCATGAAAAATCTGAAGACTCTTGACCCAAGTGTTTGCAAATGAGCATATAAAACAAACACTGATGCAGATTGTATTCTGGCAATTAAATACAAGGACGGAATTC
>NW_005254659.1:0-282 GCF_000412655.1 Myotis brandtii | reverse complement strand
CTGGGCTCTGGGCTCTGGGCAGCCCAGGTTCTGCAGCTCAGCAGGAGGCTAGCCCCGGACAGATGACCAGGTTCCCCTTCTCGAAGCACCAGTCTCTACAGGGTTCCCTTGGAGCCTCTCACTCAACATGCGGAAGTGAATGCCCATTCTCTTCACAGACTCGCCTCCAATGTCTGCCTACTCCAACCGTTTCTCTCCACTTCCAGAAAATTCGCATTTCTGGTCTTGTCTTTATACAGGCTGGTTGGGGTGGAGGGGTGAGAGACTAGCTTTGCTCTTTGG
>NW_005254658.1:0-282 GCF_000412655.1 Myotis brandtii | reverse complement strand
CTCCAGGACCCTCTGTAGCACATCGGGCCCCAGTTCCGATGACACAGTTCCCAGGTCCTGCCAGTGGTTACATGCTCCGTATATCTCCCCGCCAGCACCCCAGTCCCTAGGTGTCTTAGGGGAGATGGCCCCCGATGTTTGAAAGCAGGAGGCCAGGGCGAGGACAGGCGGAGGGAGCAGCCTTTAGTGCCCCCTGGGGGCTGCTGTGCCTCAGAGGGACTTGGAAGGCGGCAGACAGGGGTGGTTGCCGCTTGGCCCGGCTCCAGGCCTGCTGTCCCGTGG
>NW_005254657.1:0-282 GCF_000412655.1 Myotis brandtii | reverse complement strand
CAATGCTCTATCCACTGAGTCAAACTGGCTAGGGCTAGATATGGTTTTATATAGCATATTTTCAGTTGTGGAATTCAAGAGGTTGTTTTATTCAGCAGACATGGCCCTTTTCTTTGTTTTTTCGTAGCAGGTACCACTAGAAATGTCTTATACTTAAAACATAATGATACTGACCCTTTCACTTTCACTTTGTAGAAATAGAAAAGGCTTCCCAGAGGAAGGATATTTGATATTCCAGAGTGGAGGTCAACAAACTTTTTTGGTGAAAGGACAGATAGTAGA
>NW_005254656.1:0-282 GCF_000412655.1 Myotis brandtii | reverse complement strand
CCAGCCCCAGACCTCCCCAGATGCTAATCCCAGGCTTGCTCTGACCTTAATCAAGTAGAAGATACCGATTCCGATTCCTATGATTCCTATTGCTAGGGCCCCGGCTAGCACAAGGGCACCAATCCCCGATGCAGATAGTGCTAATTGCACACCAGCCGCGGCCTATATGGAGGAAGAAAGGGGCAGGTCATGCACAGCTGCACCCCACCACTTTTATTGGGTAGAAGGACAAAGCAAGCTACTTTTATTGGGTAGAAGGACAAAGATTACAAGGGGAAGTAG
>NW_005254655.1:0-282 GCF_000412655.1 Myotis brandtii | reverse complement strand
TTTTTTATAGTCAGTTGCCTTGTTGAAAAGTTTCTTGTCTTGGGACTTGTTGCTCTTAAGATCATCTTTTCCTGTTAGGGTAAAGATACACAATTTAATTTTTTGCGGTAGCATGGCCACTGAAGCCTTGGTGATGTATTGACAAGGATAGTAGTCAGTCTTGCAGTCTGTGTCAAAGGGGATCCATTGCCTCTGCCTATAATTTCCCTCTTAGCCTTTTTGTTCAATGAGCCACTACTTGACAGTCTATTTAATAAAAGGTCATGTTTTCTTCTACAACCT
>NW_005254654.1:0-282 GCF_000412655.1 Myotis brandtii | reverse complement strand
CATGTACTGGTATACGAATGCCCCATCAGCAACTTCGTGATAACCCCAAGGCGGGCCCAACCCCAAAGTCCATCAGCTGATGAGGAAACAGTGGCAGGGCTTCAGCCGTGAAGAGGCGTGAGGTCCTGCTGTGCGCTCTAACATGAGCGAATCGTGAAAGCGTCATCATAAACGAATGAAGCCAGACCTGAAGGCCACCGGTTGCATGATTCCATTGATATGAAAGTCCAGGGCAGACCGGTGCATGGCGTGGGGAGGAGGAGGGGGCAGCGGCTGCGTGAG
>NW_005254653.1:0-282 GCF_000412655.1 Myotis brandtii | reverse complement strand
GCCGGCCTGCCCGGCCCCCGTGAGCCCCGGGTGGCTGGGTTGGTGTTGGGGGCAGGTGCCGACACAGCACCCCCTCCCCCCGAGGGTGGGGTGGGGGCCGGGCAGGAGGCGGCGAGGTTCCTGCTGCAGAAGCTCAGCTCCCTGACTCAGAGGCCTCCCCGAGGAGTGGCTTCCCTGCAGAGGCGGCTCTGGGCGGGAAGAGAGACGTGAGCTTGCAGAACATGGAACATTCGGTTCTCAGGCCGGGCCTGGAGGGGAGGCTTTGTGCTGAAGTGGGAGGGC
>NW_005254652.1:0-282 GCF_000412655.1 Myotis brandtii | reverse complement strand
TAAGCCAGCTTTTACATTTTTCTTCTTTCTCAGCCTTTGTCCACAGACACATGCAGATACGTTGCTAGAAAATAAACACACATAAAAAAATTCATTTTTATATTAACAATTTCATAATTTGCTTTGGAAATTAGTCAACCATCATTTGTCAGTCTGTCCATTTTATTTTGTAAAAACAGTTGGCTTGGTTGTTCTTGTTTCGTTTTTATATTTTCGGTCACCAGAGAGAAGATTTTAAATTAAGAATTAAACTTTCAATAAGAAAACTCATGCCCGTATTTG
>NW_005254651.1:0-282 GCF_000412655.1 Myotis brandtii | reverse complement strand
TGGAAGCCAGTGTGTGGAAAGGCTCCCTTCTAGACTTCCTATATTTTTAGACTTCAGATAAAGAACTTTATTTTGTCTCAAATGTGTCTGGCAATATTTACATAGTCCTAGAAGAAGGTTTCTGTTGTCAGCTGAACTTTACCCATGGACTTTAAAACAACGTTATTCTTATACTAGAGGCCCAGTGCATAAAATTCACACATGGGGAGGGGTCCCTCAGCCCTGCCTGCACCCTCTCCAAGCCAGGATCCCTTGGGGGATGTCTGACTGCTGGTTTAGGCC
>NW_005254650.1:0-282 GCF_000412655.1 Myotis brandtii | reverse complement strand
GCATTTATTTTAGATGTTGGCCTGATAAAACTACCCCCAAATTAAATTAAGTGTGAGGATGGAAACATACCAAAAATATGCAGCATATGATAGTTGCTATTCTGTGAAGTTCTGGTAAACTATATGACAACTAAGTCACATCTGTCTCCTTAATTTCATTTGTGCACGTTGGGATATTCTATTCAACCACAGGGAAACAAAAAAAACCACCAGGAACAGAAATGTGAAAGCTGGTTAAACAGTCTCTGAAAGGCTGTTGTCTCTGTGTGTGATACTGGAGCC
>NW_005254649.1:0-282 GCF_000412655.1 Myotis brandtii | reverse complement strand
ATGGTCCATGGGTCCTTGATCCTTGAGGATTTGTCACGACCTGTTTTACAATTTAAATATTAGCTCCTTTCTGTATTGGCATTAGTGTGAACAGCTACTTTTATTTCTCATCTTAATTCCTTATCTTCATAGGTATGTTGTCTCATTAGGAGCTGTTTAAAATCATCTAACATCCCATCTTTCCTATAGACAGAACAGATCATTCACAGCACAGTCTTGGTGAACTAAGTGCGCATTTTATTGTTTGTCTGATGGCCTGTGCTGGATTCTTCAAATCCATGT
>NW_005254648.1:0-282 GCF_000412655.1 Myotis brandtii | reverse complement strand
TGCCCCGACGGGGAATCGAACCCTGACCTCCTGGTTCCGAGGTCGATGATACTCAGCCGCTGGGCCACACGGGCTGGGCTGAGCCTCAGTTTTGTCATCTGTACAATGGGGGTGAGGCCAGCACCTGCTTGCTTGGCGTGTGGTAGGATTCCCAGGGGTGCGGTGCGAAAAGCGCTCCGTGCGGGGCCTGGACCACAGTCAGCCCTCGTTGACGGCTCCTCCCTCCCTCCTTTCCATGAGGAGCCATTTGATGCCATTAAACCACAAGCAGAACCCCCCATG
>NW_005254647.1:0-282 GCF_000412655.1 Myotis brandtii | reverse complement strand
AATCCCAGCACCAGCGACATGTGGGCCAATGACTGTTGGGGGGGGGGGCATCCCCTGCATTGCAGCGTGTTTAGCAGCATCCCTGGCCCCACCCACGATAGACCGGTAAGTAGCACACGCAGCAGTCATGTGTGATGAACAACCACGTCACCCAGTGTCCTGGGGTGGGGGGAGGGGAGAGAGGGGACGCAATCACGCCCAGTTGGGACTACGGACTCTGACGAACGTGGAGGTTTGCGCCCGCAAAGGGTGAGAGGGGGACCCATGCTCACCCCTGATCCT
>NW_005254646.1:0-282 GCF_000412655.1 Myotis brandtii | reverse complement strand
GCATGTGTGGGTTATAGTGAAATAAACAAGAGGAATCCTGATGGGGAAGAACTTGTTCTGGCAGGTGAGCTTCTGGCATCTTTTGAGCACTTTTATTTTATTCTAATTGAGATATCATTGACATATAACATTGTGTGAGTTTAAGGTATGCAACATGTTGATTTGATACATTTATATATTACAGTAGGATTACTACCATAGAGTTAGCTAACCTCTCTATCACATTATATAACTACTGAAGGCCCCGTGCACCAGTGGGGTCCCTCGGCCTGGCCTGTGGAG
>NW_005254645.1:0-282 GCF_000412655.1 Myotis brandtii | reverse complement strand
TTTTTTTTTATCTGAGATGGTATAGTCTCCAAACCAAAAGATTATCTAAATGATCAGTATGGTTCTTCTGTGACAATTTTCCAAGTAACCTTGGACAACCATGTTCTCTCCTTGGTTCTTTTTCATCAGCACATGGTAGTAAGGAGAACTGAGATTTACTGTAAAGTCATGCATATGACAATACAGTTAAGAAGTAGCCTTGGCCAGTCTGGCTCAGTGGACAGAACGCCAGCCTGCGGATTCAAAGGTCCCGGTTTCGATTCTGGTCAAGGGCACATGCCC
>NW_005254644.1:0-282 GCF_000412655.1 Myotis brandtii | reverse complement strand
CCATAAACTTGAAGGTCTAAGTATTGGGAACAAAGGGGCCAATGGATGGGAAGCAAACCTAGATCTTGGCTCACTTCTCAGGCTTCTTTGTTGGACATCCTCCTCCACTCTGTTCAACAGGATGTTGGGTTTCCTCAGGGCTCCATGGGGGCAGTTACCACCTATCTGCTGACAGCTCCCAAATGTACATCTCAGCCCACTCACTACCACCACCGCCCTCCTATGCACATTAAGATGTGGCAGCCTGTTAAATCAGAAAGAGGGAGAGGCGTACAAGTCCTT
>NW_005254643.1:0-282 GCF_000412655.1 Myotis brandtii | reverse complement strand
ATGGGTGTTGGGTGGGGGACCAGAGCTGAGACTGGCAACCCTCATGCAGGTCGGGGGGCGGGGGCTGCACTCGGAGGCTTTTATTTCACCCAGGACTCCTGCTGGGTGAGGCCAGAGTGATTTCCTTGTCCTCTAAGCCTGGTTCTGCCCCCTCTGCCTGTGTCCCTTGAGTCTCCCTGGGCCTCCACATCTCTATCCGTGAAATGAGGATCTTGACCCCCAATACTTGGCCCCGACTACCAGCGCTCTGGGAGGCTCAGCTGTGCCCTGGGAGGCCTCCAG
>NW_005254642.1:0-282 GCF_000412655.1 Myotis brandtii | reverse complement strand
AGCATGGCACATGGCAGCTGAGATTCAATAACATTGAAACCAGTACACACACTGCCAACACCTCCTGGCCTTCCATGACTCACCACTCACCTCGGCCCCCAGCTAGAGACGGCCCCAGCCTCCTCTAACTCTGGGTGACGTCACTCCACAGAATCTGGATAGTTACAGGAGCAGCCGACTTGGCCTGTGCTGCGGTTCAGGAGGGCTTGGCCGAGTCCTCCACTCCATCCCCGAGGACTCCACCGCAGCAGAGAAAACTGAAGAGGAAGGAAGTGTGGCTGA
>NW_005254641.1:0-282 GCF_000412655.1 Myotis brandtii | reverse complement strand
GGATGTGGTTTCCCTCAGCCTTATTATGAAGGCCTCACAGGGGGGCGTGGGCAGCATTATAATCAGATTGGGGCCCACTGGGTTCCTCCCCCAGGGCTCAGGTCACCGGATCTGGGGAAGCCAGCAACAGACAGGGGCCTGGCCTCTCTCCAAACTGGAGGACTGGGTCACAGTCCTGTGTACCTGGTCGATGGTATTGCAATCAGATGAAAATCTGTTCAGGATGCTTCCGAGGGGCGTGGTCTCAAAAAACCTAAGAGGCAACCAGAAGAAGTTACTCAT
>NW_005254640.1:0-282 GCF_000412655.1 Myotis brandtii | reverse complement strand
ATGAGTGAAAAGAAGACTGGAGCTTTATTAATCAGGGTATGTAACACCAGATGCTGACACAGGTCAATCCTGAAAGCCCAGGAGCTAACACAATATAATTGTATGGCATAAACCTAACACACTGAAAGTAATCTACAGATTTTGAGGAAGGGTTTAAGTGCTATCGTTGCCCCTTGGAACAACAAAGGTCTGTGACAAATTCTCTGTCTTTGACTAGCCAGAGAGTGAAAAGAGAGAATGAGCAAAAAACTCTCATGGGAAATGTAGGGCCAGACCAAAAAG
>NW_005254639.1:0-282 GCF_000412655.1 Myotis brandtii | reverse complement strand
ACACTCTATCCACTGAGCCAAACCAGCGAGGGCCAACTTTTATCTTGACTTTAAATAACAATTACTTTCTTTATTGAAAAAAAAAGTTTACTTCTGAAGTATGCCTCAAACAATATAGTTTTGTTCTATAATTTTTTAAAAATACAATAATACAGTGAGTATTCTTTTAGCTGGTTGATTTTACTTAACTTTGAGACTCATCTGTGTTGGTGCTTGTGGTTGTAGCTACTTTTACTACTGTATAATATTTCATTGTCTATATCAGTGATGGCGAACCTTTTG
>NW_005254638.1:0-282 GCF_000412655.1 Myotis brandtii | reverse complement strand
CCTTCCTTTTTCTTTTTGTGATTTCCCTGCTTACAGAGAACACACATTGCCATCAGCTTGCACTATTTCATGGGTAAGTTTAGTGGGGCTTCTACCACCCACAGGGCAGACCTGCAGTTTGGGGGTATTCATTCAATTCAGGGGACTGATAGCAAACCCACATATCTGCATTCCCTAAACTTTATTAGTTTATAAAAGGGGACATTTTAATCTCCTTTTGCTTTGAATCCTGCGTGTCTCTCTCTGTTTATTCTAAACTTGGGAAGGAAAGGTTACTATTTG
>NW_005254637.1:0-282 GCF_000412655.1 Myotis brandtii | reverse complement strand
GTGGTTAATTTTATGTTTGTCAAGACAATATATCACACATTTTTGCATATGGAAGAGACATAATGGATGGTCTTACAGAAAAGTTAAATAATGCTTCCAAAGTTGTCTATTTAGTGGTTGTGGGAGGGTCCAAGAATTAGAACCAATGTCAGGATCTTTGTCCCCTGATGTTTTCATTCCACTATCCAGTTTGTAAAGTATGGATTTTGCTAGTTTTGTAAAAATGATATCAGGTAGTCCTCAAGATGCATCATTTGGAATGGTTGCTAATGGCAATGTTTA
>NW_005254636.1:0-282 GCF_000412655.1 Myotis brandtii | reverse complement strand
TCTGCACTGACTGTCCCCCCCAAGAGGTCTTGTGTTTGTGATTGACCTTTCATTGCGAAGGTCCTGTCTTCCAGCTTTAGGTCAAAGGTGTCTCGTGAATTGCGTGCGTCTTCCTCCTGGATTTCAGGCGTGGGGAGGAGCCCAGATGTGGGAAAGCAGAGACTCATGGTTTGGCTGACTCCAAAAAGATCCATCCTAATTATTCATAAAAATAAAACCATAACTTCGGATGAAACCACATGTTGCTGCTGCGCACTAGCGTCCCCGGCAGACGAGGCCCCA
>NW_005254635.1:0-282 GCF_000412655.1 Myotis brandtii | reverse complement strand
GGAGTTACTGCTTAATGGAGACAGCTTCGCTTTGGGAGGATGAGAAGCTCTGGAAGGGGATGGTGGTGATGGCCACACAACAATGTGCGTGTGTTTAATGCCCCTGAGCTGTACACTTAAAATGGTAAATTGCAGGTGATGTATATTTTACCACAATAATAAAAAAAAGGAATAAGGATATTGTCTAAACTCAGGGCATTGCGTGATGTTGTGCCCAACTGTAAAAGACTAAGAAGTTATCTGAGACATTTTTTAACACATCATTTAGTACCAGAAAGCGGG
>NW_005254634.1:0-282 GCF_000412655.1 Myotis brandtii | reverse complement strand
TGTGGACAACTGAGCTTCTATTTCTTACCATTACAAGTTTCACGTTATAATTACCAAGAGTGTTCTGTAGTCACAAGCTATGGGGCTTTAATATCAGGCCACTGTAAGTTTAAACCAAATTGGAATGCTATGTATAAGACCCTTGATGAAGAATGTTTTAATGATTTGTTTTAGATGAAATTTATTATCTCCATTTTATAAATAAAGGAAATAGGTTTGGAGATGCCATCCTACTGAATCTTTCCATATGACTCTATAGATGAATTCCTGAGCTGGTTAATG
>NW_005254633.1:0-282 GCF_000412655.1 Myotis brandtii | reverse complement strand
TGGATTAAAGGGACTACAAGTGACTAATGTCTACCTGCCTGGCAGAAGCAAAAGTAAGTTATCTAGGAGAACAACATCGTCCAGAGCTTTGAACTGTCTACAGTTCGTCAAGGGTGATTCTGCGGCTCAGTTCAAAATAACCGGACTTGCCAGGAGACAAGATCTGGACAAAAGTCAAGAGAAATGACCATGGAAACAGGTCTGTACGGGATCTGATGCTCTCAGCCAGGGGTCAGCAAAACATGGCCCACAGGCCAAATCCAGCCCTCCACCTGTTTTTGT
>NW_005254632.1:0-282 GCF_000412655.1 Myotis brandtii | reverse complement strand
CTATGAACTTAAAAGTAACTGATAAGTTCTACAAGATTTATCTTAGTAGCTTGTTGCAAGGTAGTTCACAGCCAGTCCATTGCCAAGGGACTCACATAATAGAAGCAAAGTATAGGAACATAGAAATTTAGTCATGTGAGCAGCAGAGCAAATATATCTTTAAATGTTGTTTAGTAAATATATAACATATACGCTGAAAGATTAACTACATGTGAAAAAATGGTGATGATATAATGGTAATTTATAATTACAAAGTACAATAGCCATTGAAAACCATCACTG
>NW_005254631.1:0-282 GCF_000412655.1 Myotis brandtii | reverse complement strand
AGGAGCCCGCGGGCGTGGCTTGGAGCGCCTGCCAGGGCTGGCGAAGGTCCCGGGAGCCTGCAGCCATGGCCGCCATCGCCTCCTGGGGCGTTTGACACCTGAGTATGCAAATTAACCGCCATCTTTATCAGATAATTTGCATAGACACTTGGATTGGCTGGTGGGCGTGACTTGTGGGGGGTGGCTTGAGCGTAGCAGAGGAACAGTCAATTTGCATGTTTCTCTCTTATTATATAGGATAAGTCCAATATAGCTCAAAATAATTTTAATTACAACTGTGAC
>NW_005254630.1:0-282 GCF_000412655.1 Myotis brandtii | reverse complement strand
CCACCCGGCGCCCCTGCTGCAGGGGAAACCTCCCGCAGCATCCCCTTCACTCGTCACTGACTCCTTCCGGACGTCCTCGTGGGTCTCACACAACGATGCTGAAGCGCGAATTCCCGCCATATCACCAGGCAGAGGGAGGGCAGTGGGAGGCAGTAGCTATGCTTTGGGGAGGAAGCGGTGTTCCCTGGAAAGGGCCCCCAGAGCCCTGACATTGGAGGAAATGTGCTTTCGGGGGACAGAGAAGTAGACGATAGAGCCCCCTGGGGCCGAGCGCCTTCTTTC
>NW_005254629.1:0-282 GCF_000412655.1 Myotis brandtii | reverse complement strand
GCTTTGGGACCTCTCTAGGCCTCAGTTTCCTTAGCTGAAAAATCCTGCCACTGGGTTCTTGCAGAAACCAGCCAGCAAATTCAGGTTGCTTGCTTTCTGAGCTCCCTGCAAAGGCTGTATCCACAGTGCAAAGCGGGGTCCTCTCCCTGGCAAGCACAGTCCATGGTAGGACGTTCTGAGAGCTGGCAGGGCATGGAGAAGATCCGTTGATATGCATTCAAGCCATAAAACAACAACAACAAACACCCCCGAAAACAAAAAAGAACTCCTAATAAACAAGTG
>NW_005254628.1:0-282 GCF_000412655.1 Myotis brandtii | reverse complement strand
TTATAAACCCACCTTGTAAAATTTTTTACTTGAGAAGTTAGATTGAGAATTCAGCCTAGTCTTGTATTTATATTTTTTAACTAATAGTCATCTTATGCCCAATGACACCCTCTCTTAAATGAAAAAATATGAGCATGCCATCTCAAAGAGACATATGATCTTATTGGTGGGTGACCATTATTTTACTACATCTAGCCCTCATATTATTTTTGAGACATTTAGCTCTTAGCTTGCAGTGTTAAATATCATGTTCAACTGGGAAGAAATATTAATATCAGATAA
>NW_005254627.1:0-282 GCF_000412655.1 Myotis brandtii | reverse complement strand
CTGCCTCCTGCATACCCCCTACTGGGGATCGAGTCCAAACCCTGGGCATGTGCCCTGACTGAGAACTGAACCGCTGACCTCGTGGTACATGGGATGACTCTCAACCAACTGAGCCACACCAGCTGGGCAGAATGGCATGCAATTGAAAACTTATGAACTGTGAACCAATGTCACCCCCATAAAAGTAATTTTAAAAAATTATCAATTTTTTATTTCTGAAACATTCCATTTAATATTTTCAGACCATGGCTGACTGTGGGTAACTGAACCCATGGAAAGTGA
>NW_005254626.1:0-282 GCF_000412655.1 Myotis brandtii | reverse complement strand
GTGGGTCTCAGGCTGGGCCCAACTGAATGCACTGGCATGTCTGAGGTCGCCTGGCAGGTGGGCTGGAGGTGGGGACCCCTGGAGGTCTTGGGTGAGAGGCCTGTGTCTGCTCCCCAGAGCTAGCCTGAGCCTGGGTGTGAGAGCAAGCTGCAAGCATGGTGGGCCCCAGGCTCAGAGCAGCACAATGCCACTGTCTGTGGACCAAGGTGAGTCACAGGCTGGCCCAGACTCAGGGAGGAAGGGGGGAGCAGTCCCCACACCTGGACAGGAGGAGCTGTGGGG
>NW_005254625.1:0-282 GCF_000412655.1 Myotis brandtii | reverse complement strand
GATATAGATATATAATTACATAGCATAATAATCAGTGTGATGCTATTTTTAACCAATATAATTTGATAAATATTCAATTAATATTTTTCTATTCCACTATTACTACATATCTGAACAAGTTTATTATCATTGTTAATCTGATTGTATAAAATGGTTAAATACATGTGTCAAGACAATAATAAAAACCAATAGTTTTTTAAATATAATTCACCTATATTGTTTTTATTTCTAGCCAATAAAGCAGAGAAAATACTAATGTGGAAGAGACCTGATAAATACTTA
>NW_005254624.1:0-282 GCF_000412655.1 Myotis brandtii | reverse complement strand
CCGTTGGACATTGCTGGTTTTGAAGATGGAGGAAGTATCCACAGTCAGAGAATTCAGGCATCCCCTTTAGGGGCTGGAAAAGACAAGAAAACAGATTCTCCTAGAGCATCCAGAGGAACAGCCCTGCTAACACCTGAGCATAGCCCTGTAAGGCTCCTTTTGGACTTCTGACCCCCAGAACTGAAAAATAACAAATGTGTGTTGTTTAAAGTGATTAAGTTTGTGGTACTTTGTTGCAGCAGTAATAGGAATCCAATACAGGGACCTTGTGAGCAAATGAAT
>NW_005254623.1:0-282 GCF_000412655.1 Myotis brandtii | reverse complement strand
CGATGTCCCCAGGGTCCTCGCTCCCAACACCTACGCCACCAGGTCCCACTTCTTGCCCAGGCTGCTGCTCTCTCACTGTCACTGTGTCGCCCTCAGACTAGACATCAGACGACCACGGAAATCGGCCCCCCAGGTCTGTAAGGCCCCAGGCTGTCTGTTCTGTGGTGATTTTATCTAGATCCACTGGGGCCTGTGACGTGCGAGCCGAATCCTAGGCAGGCAGAGACTGAGTCCGTGGTAGCGTGGATTTGAACCTGGCAACCTGGCATGTGCCCCCACCAC
>NW_005254622.1:0-282 GCF_000412655.1 Myotis brandtii | reverse complement strand
TTTTTTTTTAAGTAAGAGTAATGTTTACTGAGCGATAGTGAAATGAGTACTACGAATGGTTTACCAGGATAGAAATGCACCACAACCCACCCCTGCCACCCCCAACACCCAGAAACTATAGTACTTAGAAGTTACATGCAATGGCCATAACTACTGAATATCTGTTCGTAACAAACAAACCATGGCATATATATACTGTATCACATTGAATGATTATAGAAATCCATTTATATATTGCTTTTATAAAATCTTTTATTTTGTAAAAAATCCTATCTAATAATA
>NW_005254621.1:0-282 GCF_000412655.1 Myotis brandtii | reverse complement strand
CACAAAGCTTGTTTTGGATTAAACCCAGCAGCCTGCTCGGAACACAAACCATGTAAATATTGATTTGGTTTAGGTTCATTTTGGAGGCAGTTTTGAAGATGTGGTGTTTGTTCCAGGACACCTGTTTCAGCTTCAGGTGGGTTCAGACGATTGGGTTGGCTCATTTGGAGAATGGGGAAGCAGGGGACTGTCCATAAAGAAGGAGGAGAAAATAGAATAAACATAGCCCACATACACGTATCAGGTCTATAATTTTAACCACTTATTGTTTCCCCTTCTCTT
>NW_005254620.1:0-282 GCF_000412655.1 Myotis brandtii | reverse complement strand
TTATATACACCAATAATGAACTATCAGAAAGGAAAACTAGGAAAACAATCCCATTTACAATTGAATCAACACAATAAATTACCACCCTGGCTGGTGTTGCTTAGTTGGTTGGAACATCATCCTGTACACCAGAAAGTGGCAAGTTCAATTCCCAGTCAGGGCACATACACAGGTTGTGGGTTCTATCCCAGATGGGGGTGCATACAGGGGGCAACCAATCTATGTTTCTCATATAGCTATTTTTCTCTTTCTCTCTCTTCTACTTCCTCTCTCTCTTTTGAA
>NW_005254619.1:0-282 GCF_000412655.1 Myotis brandtii | reverse complement strand
TTAATTATCCAGAGCCGTTTGGAGAGGCCGTGGGCACGGTTTCCAGGCCCTGGTGCGCGCATGGATTCCACGTGGGGCACAAGAGCACCGGGCGCGCCGGGGGTGGGGTGGGGGAGTCCGGGGGCCGAGTATAAAGGGAAGTGGCTGGGGTCCGAGCCTGTCCATAAGCCCTCTTTCTGTCTTTCTGTCCCCCCTCAAGAATCAGGTGGCATTTGTGAGCCTCAGTTTGGAGCAGGCGATTGCGCGTCAGTTCTGGGCGCTGTCTCCCGCGCGCCAGGGTGG
>NW_005254618.1:0-282 GCF_000412655.1 Myotis brandtii | reverse complement strand
AAACTGCTGGCCTTGACCCTGAATGCTCTGTGAAGTCCTGGGTGGGGATTCCTTAAAGGTCAGGACTAATGGTTTCTGGAGTGTGGGATGGTGGAGAGAACACTTTTGGATCCCAATGAAGATAAGACTCAAAGGGAAAATACACAGATGGAAGGCAGTGGAACTTAAGGGAAGGCCATGCACCTTGAGAGATATGATGCAGCCAATAGTAAAAAGGTGAATTCTATATCTGTGTATGTGTCTGGATTTGTTTATCTATATATCTGTCTATGATTATATGCA
>NW_005254617.1:0-282 GCF_000412655.1 Myotis brandtii | reverse complement strand
TCTATATCTATATCTATATCTATATTCTCATTTAACCCTAGAAGATACTAGTATACCTTGCTGTCCCCATTTTATATCTGGGGGAAAAAACTGAGACACAGAAAACTTAAGTAACTTGCACAAGATCAAAAAGTTAAAAAGTGTTGGAGTCACAATTCAAATCCCTGTTTTTAAGACCCAGATCATTGCTTTTACTCACTCTTTTACAATGACTTTCAAAGAGAGCAAACCTTTTTATCTGAAAAAAGATTGGAAGCTATCCTAATCATTCTGTCACCATCT
>NW_005254616.1:0-282 GCF_000412655.1 Myotis brandtii | reverse complement strand
TAGTTACCCTCCATTTGAGGGGCATTTGCCTATAACTTTTCTTTGGATAGATTCAAACCTAAATTCATGGGTAAGTTTTTTAAGAAATAATTTTTCATCATTTAGATATGTTTGAGAAGGAAACCAGAGACCCTATTCTGAGTAATTGATGTGGGAGGAATAGAATTTTAAAAATGAGTTTGCCATTGGTTTATTAAGGGGTTAATTAGGCCGGGACTGTCCAGTACAGTAGCCACTAGCCACATGTGGCTGTTGAGCACTGAAATGTGCTAATCTGAATTA
>NW_005254615.1:0-282 GCF_000412655.1 Myotis brandtii | reverse complement strand
ATGAAGACAGAGGGTGACCACAGAGGGGACGGTGCACCGTTCAGAGAGGGGGTGCCTTGGAGCCCATCTTGTGATCCCAGGCGGTGCTGAAAGATGGGGCCATAGTTGGGGAAACTGCTGAGAATGTCCAGGGGAATAAACATGGTTTGCATGCAGGAAATATCTGTGTGTTCCCTGTACGGGACTCTTCCACCATTAAATGTCTATTTTCTCTCCTTGTCTTGACCCCTCTTCCTTTCTCACCTCTGTGACTTGAGGGTCCATCCCACATGGCTGGTGTGG
>NW_005254614.1:0-282 GCF_000412655.1 Myotis brandtii | reverse complement strand
AAAAAAAAGATACTCAAGAGAGGGCAGGCGACAGGGGGCACAGAGATACCGCATCTCCCTGACCGGCGAGGACAGGCCCAGGGTGAATACACTCCGTTCCCACAGCCCGTCGCTCTGCACGCAGAAGAGCGAGGAGAACCGGGCCTCCATGCGCACAGGGGCCGGGAGGCGGGACCCTCCTCGCTGGACGTGGTGAAGGTGGACTGGGCAGAGTGGGGGTGAGGTGAGCACTGGGAAGTCCACTGGGGCCATCCCCACTGTGACAGCAGAAAGAGCTGGTGG
>NW_005254613.1:0-282 GCF_000412655.1 Myotis brandtii | reverse complement strand
TTATATGCATACATACAAGTCCTTTGGTTGATCTCTTGTTTTAAACTTTTTCATATGCAGTAAACAAACACTTCTTTTCTTGAATTTCTCGAACCACCCCCAACTAGCCTTAAAGGAACCACTTTCAACACTGGTTCCAAGGGTGTCTTTCAGGAAGTCAGTATCCGGCATCTTCACGTTTTCACATATCACTGCCTCTGAAATGCTGTCATCAGCTAACTGCTTTTTCTTTATCCAAATTAACTACGGTTTTTCTACCTCTTTAATGGCCTGTGATTGTTG
>NW_005254612.1:0-282 GCF_000412655.1 Myotis brandtii | reverse complement strand
TTTTCAAGCATTGAAAGAAAAGAGCTGTCAAACTACAAACCTATATCCAGAGACAATATCCTTCAGAAATGAAGAAGAACTCAAGATATTGCTAGATGAAAGAAAATGAAGAGAATTTTAGCCAACAAATGTACCCTAAAAGAATGGCTAAAGGAACTTAAACTTGAAGATAGAATAGTAAGGAACTACTGGAGGGAAGTGACAAAATAAAGACTCTTAGAACAGCAGGGAAAAAGATAAAGAGTAAATATATAAGCAAATAAAATAGACTTTCTTTCCCTT
>NW_005254611.1:0-282 GCF_000412655.1 Myotis brandtii | reverse complement strand
CACAAATTTTTGTGCACCAGGCCTCTAGTGTACAATATAAATGGAAACAAAGCTCTAACCTGGTGGAATTACCATCAAGGTAGGCATGGGTGCCAGTGAAATGGTTACTTTTGAAGTTCTCACTAGGTACCTTGAGCATCCTTATAACCGTTGCTTTGGATGCTGTGTCTGGTAAATTGCTTGCCTCCATTTTATTTAGTTCTTGCCTCCCTTTTATTTGGTTCTTTTATAGTTACTACTAGAGACCTGGTGCATGGATTCATGCACTGGTGGGGTCCCTCA
>NW_005254610.1:0-282 GCF_000412655.1 Myotis brandtii | reverse complement strand
CTTGTCACCACTGGGGGCAGGGCCCGAAGTCTATCGCCCTTGGGGTGGCCTAGGCCTGTGACCATGGAAGAGGAGGAAGTAGTTCTTGCCCTTGAAAAATTCCCCCCATACACACACTCACACATATGCACACACACATGGACACATGCACACTGGCAGTCACACATATTCACACACATTTACACACATACATTTACACACTCATACACTCACACACACACACATGCACACTCACACATACACGCTCACACATACACACATGCACACTCACACACATGTACA
>NW_005254609.1:0-282 GCF_000412655.1 Myotis brandtii | reverse complement strand
GGGAAAGTATAAGGTCATATGGGGAAATCAAGAAATTTATGTTGAAATCCGTCTTCCTAAACTTGAATGAGGCAAAAACATGTCACTTAGCCAATCACATTTAGCGCGCGCCTTTTCAAAAGGAACACAGGAAAGGCAGTTTAAGCGCCAAAATGTACAATTCTTATCAAGCGAACAACATATGTCTGTGATAATTTGTGCGGGGATAAAGCCACAATATTGTGAAAGAGACGGTATAAAGACGATAGAGGAGAAAAACGGTAGATAGAAAACCCTTTCTGA
>NW_005254608.1:0-282 GCF_000412655.1 Myotis brandtii | reverse complement strand
AAAAAAACAAGATGCAACCAGAAAGAAGCACCTCATTTCTCTTCACCAGTTGCACTATCCTTCTGAACCTCTATTCATGTGCTCCACCTTCCTTCTGTGTCTTTGCTCTTATATAAAGGCCAGTAATATGCAATTAACCTTTCTTGTTTGGATCTTTCTCTCTAGCTTACAACTACCTTCCCTTGACCTCCAGCTTACACCCCATTACATTGACCTATTTACAGCCAAACTTCTTGAAAAGTCTTCCTGTCTCCATTTCCTTTTCCCCATTCTTTCTACAAC
>NW_005254607.1:0-282 GCF_000412655.1 Myotis brandtii | reverse complement strand
CTCACTGCCCCCGCCCACCTGCACAGTCCACCTGCCTGTCCTTGGGGAGAGCTTTCAACCCAGTGGATCCAGAATTTCAGGAATTCAGGCCCCTGGGATCAGCCCACCAGCCATAGCTGCTTACAGGTTGGTGAGTAGCCCTGGCCGGTGGCTCAGTGGTTAGAGCATCCGCCCACACACCAAAGGGTTGCTGGTTCCGTTCCCGGCCAAGGGCACATATCTGCGTTACAGGTTCGATTCTGGCCTTGGCCCTGGTCTGGACCAATCAATGTTGTCTCTCTC
>NW_005254606.1:0-282 GCF_000412655.1 Myotis brandtii | reverse complement strand
CCCCCTCTCCCACAGTTGTTTGTAAGTCCGGTTGCCAAGGAATGACACGCAGGTCAGCGGCCCAAGTCCCTCTCCAGTCACATGCTTGCCGCGGCCTCTGGGGGCGTCCACTTGCCCTCCCCACCCTCTCCTGCCCCGGAGGCCTGTGGGGCGGTGTCCACGGCCTGCTGTGCCCTGTGCCTCCCAGTGGACTTGGCCGGTGGGAGTCCAGCGGAGGCCTGAGGGGGATCCCAGCAAGGTCAGGGCCTCAGTGCGAGGCGGCCTGAGCCCCAGGCCCTGTGA
>NW_005254605.1:0-282 GCF_000412655.1 Myotis brandtii | reverse complement strand
CTCAGAGTTCTGGACATTAGAATTTAAAATGAAGGTGATGGAAAGGCCATGCTATCTGTGGAGGCTTTCGGGAAGATCTTTCCTTGCGTCTTTTTAGCTGCTGGCAATTGTGGGCAATCCTTAGCATTCCTTGGCTGCAGCTGCACCATTCCAGCCTCTGCCTCGGTCCCTATGCGGTCTTCTCTGCATCTGTCACGGAGTCTCTTCTCTTCCTACAACACTCAGCTAGGATTAGGGCCCATCCAAATCCAGGATGACCTCATCTTAACTTGATTACAACTG
>NW_005254604.1:0-282 GCF_000412655.1 Myotis brandtii | reverse complement strand
ACAGGCCACAAGTGAGACAAGTGGCTTGGACTCTTCACGATATCAATGTCACCAAATAATTTAGAAAAAAGGAGACTAGAGAGACATAAAAATCAAATGTGTTTCAGGGTCCTGGGTGGCATTCTGATTTTAAAAAACAAGCCATAAAACACAAAATTGGGAAATTGAGAAAACCTGAAAAATAGACTACATACTAAATAATATCATTGAATCCATGCTAAATTTCTGGCTGTGATCATGGAGACAATGTCTTTATTCTTAAGAGATTCACAGGGATAAAAA
>NW_005254603.1:0-282 GCF_000412655.1 Myotis brandtii | reverse complement strand
CCCAGGGGAGACGTGGGCTGTTTCTGCGTCTACAGAGGACATTCCTGACCTGCCCAGATAACCCGCCTCGGCCCTTCCTTAACTCTTTGAGAGCCTTTCCATTGTCCCCACCGGGGACCCCCGAACAGGACCCCCACATGTCTTCAGTCGGTGCAATTTACGTTCATTCCCCCCGGCTCCATTCTCACGTGGGCCAGTAACGGGACGCCCATTCTCCTCGGGCAAACCCCTTTCTCGGTTGTTTTGCTCTGGGAGAGGTTGGCTCCGACACCAGCACCAGGG
>NW_005254602.1:0-282 GCF_000412655.1 Myotis brandtii | reverse complement strand
GATTTCTTCTTGGCAGTTGGCGAAACTCATCCAAATTTTGTTAATTGCATGTTTGTTTCTTTGCAGTTAGTTAAACATCTTAACTGGGTTCTGGTCGAGTTCATAAGGTTACTTCTAGGTCTGCAAAACACTGTTACATTTTAACATTTAGAAAGAATAGCATTTGGTAAGAATAGCCTTTAGTAAGAAATGCGTAGACCTTGAGACCCTTGTCTTATTCCTGAGATACGGTCCTAGGGGCTTTCTCTGGAACCTGCCCTGAGGATGCCATAGAGGTCTCTC
>NW_005254601.1:0-282 GCF_000412655.1 Myotis brandtii | reverse complement strand
AATAAGAGCAGAAGATGGGTGGGGATGAGGGGGTCATAGCTCCCACTATCTTAACCTGCCCATTCCATGGTGACCCTAAAGGCGTAGGGACAAGTTCCTCACTGACTTTTGATGGGCACTTGCTCTGCAGCAGGCCCCGTCCTTGCAGAAAGGGTTCCAGAATCCATCTAGCCCTGGTCCTGGCCCTTGAAGAGCTCGGGCTCTCTTAGGAAGGATGGGCTTGAACATCTACAGGTCTGAGAAGAACAACAGGATCAGAGGGCTCAGAAAATAACCTGGGAG
>NW_005254600.1:0-282 GCF_000412655.1 Myotis brandtii | reverse complement strand
GGGTCTTCCGAGTGTCTCAGGTCAGACCCCAATGAAGAGCCTGCCCCTTTCAGCATCCTCACCTGCAAGACGGAGCTAGAAGGTGCCCAACTTTGCAGGGTTGAGGGAGGGATAGGTGCACACAGTAGGTGCTTCAGATAAATCTTTGGAAAATTTCAAATGCACCCCAAAGTCAAGAGAAGGTACATTAGTTCTCTAGAGCTGCCATAACAAAATACCATAGACTGGGCAGTTTAAACAACAGAAGTTTATTCTCACAGTCTGGAGGCCGGAAGTCCAAGA
>NW_005254599.1:0-282 GCF_000412655.1 Myotis brandtii | reverse complement strand
GAATCAAAGCCAGGCACGCCCCCCCCTCGCCCCCTCCCCTCCGGCTAGCAGTACTGATGCCTTTAATTTGAAAAGTGCTTCATAATCTTCAGAAACACCCCCCACCAGCCTGTCTGAGCTGCCTGCCCAGCCCCAGCTCTCTGGGCGCTGCTGGGGGGGTTCGTGCTATTGGTTCCAGCTGCCTTGATACCCGCCCCCCCTTGGAGGCCAGCACGAACCCCCCAACACACACAACCTACCCCCCACCCCCAGACCTGCCTCCCCACTCCCCTGCCTGTCCCC
>NW_005254598.1:0-282 GCF_000412655.1 Myotis brandtii | reverse complement strand
TTTCTGGGAAAGCCAGCCCTCCCCACAGGCCGGGGCCCATCCGACGCCCTGACCTGCCAGCTGCCCCAGAGCCCCACAGGCCGGTGGGGTGATGACCGTCCCCCCCAAAGCAGGAGGGATGCCCTCCCCGCTGTCATCTCATGACCTTGAGGAAGCTCAGGGTGTAGGTGGAGGACTGAGTGACCTCCCAGTGAACCGGCTTCAGGGGGCCCATCTCCCGCCCAGAAAAGAGAGGAGCGAGCCCGAGTCCAGCTCCGCCCGATGCATCCGCTGCCAGCACCC
>NW_005254597.1:0-282 GCF_000412655.1 Myotis brandtii | reverse complement strand
CTAACAGACGTCACTCCACATTTTAAGAAGCAACGTTAGGAATAAGGAAAGAAAAGAAAAAAGACAAAACCTATTACAGCTGGCACTATAAAATGGGGAAGAGGTCTCCAGTGGAAGGGAAAAGACACCTATTTTACAGTAGAACACTGGCACTGTAAGGGTAGGAGTTGTCTCTGGGTTGTTCCTGTTTATCTCTAGCTTTAGGAAGTGCCTGGCACACTGTGTCTCCTAAGTGAGTAAATGGATGAAGTTGGGTAGCATGTGTCCCTGCTGAAGCAGGTC
>NW_005254596.1:0-282 GCF_000412655.1 Myotis brandtii | reverse complement strand
GTTTCTCCCCGTCCATTGCAGCCATGTGCTCCTCTGGTTTATGAACCAACTTGGCCCTGCTCTGTCTCCACACCCGGGTTCGTCCTCCCAGACCTGTTTCTTGTCCTATGTCTTGATCTCATGCGCCATGTCATTCCCTGCTGTTTATCTTGGTGGTCTCACCGTGCAGTCCAGCTTCTTGACCTTTGCCATCCATGAGTGAACTCTGTCCTGAGTGGGCGGTGTGGCCCCCAGGAGCCAGGGCCTGCGATCACCGCCCCCCCCCCACCCCCCCCCCCCGGT
>NW_005254595.1:0-282 GCF_000412655.1 Myotis brandtii | reverse complement strand
TTTTCAGCTCTTTCCATATTCTGGATCCTAAGACTTTTCAATTAAATTTTTCACAAATGTTTTTTCACTTTCCCTTTTCTGTCTTTTGATAAGTAGAGGTCTTCTTTTTAATGTAATTGAATTTACCAATCTTTTTCTTGATGATTAGGGTATTTGGTTTTCTGTTTGAGAAATCTTTGCTCTGAAATCATACAGATAATCTCTTAGATTGTCTTAAAAAATATTATACATTTCCCTAATCAAACCTATAATTCATTGTTGTGTATGTGGTACCAGGCTTCC
>NW_005254594.1:0-282 GCF_000412655.1 Myotis brandtii | reverse complement strand
CAATCTGATAGCCTTTGGTAGGTGATTAGGTCATGGAAATAGAACCCTCCTGAATGGGATTAGTGCCCTCATAAAAGAGGCCCAGCAGAACTCCCTTGCCCTTTCTCCATGTGAGGACACAGCAAAAAGATGTCTATATGTGAACCAGGAAGAGGTCCCTCATGAGACACTGAATCTGCAAGTGTCTTGATCTTGAATTTCCCAGAATACAAAACTGTGAAAATAAATTTCTGTCATTTAAAAGCCACCCAGTCTATGGTATTTATTTTTAATATGTTTTTT
>NW_005254593.1:0-282 GCF_000412655.1 Myotis brandtii | reverse complement strand
CCCTCCCTCCCACTCTCTAAAAATCCTCGGGTGGGGATTACAAAACATCTGTGAGGGAATGGAAAACGCAGTCTCTTACACTGTCATCCTTGGGCCTTTTGGTGAGGTCAAATGCAGCCAGCGTGTCTGGGGTCCAGTGCGCACTTGTAGGAGGAAATTCGAAAGGCACGGGCTCCACCAGGCCGTAATTTGCTTTGAGTTCCAGCTGTGGGGCTTCTGTTGGAATTTTTTGAAAGTAACTGCAAAAAGCCATTGACACAGCGATTTATTCATTCATTCATT
>NW_005254592.1:0-282 GCF_000412655.1 Myotis brandtii | reverse complement strand
GAGCCTGCTCTGGGGGGGACGAGCCTGTCCCCTTGTGGGGCCTGGGGCCCTCTGGGGTCTGCATCCCTCCACCACCCAAAACTCAGGCCTCCGAGGCTACCAGTTCCTACCAGCATCCCAGGCCTGACTGGAAATCGGTTGCCTGCCTCTTCCTACCTGGCACCCTCCCCTCATGTCCAAATCGTCCCAAGTTTGAATAAGGCACAGATTTTGGGCACCTTTCCAATGCTCACATGCTGACTTTTCCATGTCCTACACCCATGTCTGGTCTTCCCAATGCCA
>NW_005254591.1:0-282 GCF_000412655.1 Myotis brandtii | reverse complement strand
TTTTTTTTTCAGAGACCCCATAATGCCCCAGGCAATTTGGCTTCTGAATCACTCCTTCAGTGTTCCAGGCATTCATGAATATATCTGAATCCCAAGTACCTGTGAATTACTTTCCAAAGGGACTTTTAGACCTAGTGGCATGCTAGCAAATGTTTAACAACCAGCAGTTGGCAGCAGTTGTGTATGTAGGGTGTGCCCTGATTTCTAGCACTTGCTGATTTCCATGGTGTAAATACTCCCAGAATGGCCACTTTCAGGGTTCTAACCTGCACATGGACTTGG
>NW_005254590.1:0-282 GCF_000412655.1 Myotis brandtii | reverse complement strand
AATAGTGTGGTGAAGGCCTGGGGTGGGGTGGGAGCTGTGTTGGGGGGGGCAAATGAGCAGTATCTGCAATATTCTCAACAGTGAAAAAAAACACACAACGACAACAAAAACATCTTTATGATTTTGGGGAAGAATGTGACTTCCTTTTGAGCACCACAAATTCATTACCAACACTAAAGACGGTAGATTATAAGAAGTGAAAACTCATAACAATTTTCCAACCCTTGTATTAGTTTATAATAAGAACTAGAGGCCCCCGGTGCACAAAAATTTGTGCACTCG
>NW_005254589.1:0-282 GCF_000412655.1 Myotis brandtii | reverse complement strand
CTGTTACTATTGCTGAGGCAGGTCAAAATATTTATTTTCCCTATAGTTAAAAAAGCAAAACAAAAAAGTAATATTAAAAACTATTTTTAATTGTTTTCAATATATCATTACACTGAAGGACCTACGATTGATAAACTTTCTTATGCATATTCTGATTATTTTTAGTTCAGAGATTTTGGACAATATTATACAATTATTCATATGAAAGAAAAATATTACCTATAATACCCCATAGAATTGATAAGATATTGTACAAGCAAAATATATTTTTCCATTGATTTT
>NW_005254588.1:0-282 GCF_000412655.1 Myotis brandtii | reverse complement strand
TGCTAATTAGACCAGATAGACCAGACGTCTTCTGGACTTCCAGAACTCCTTCCAGACAAAGCTGTGGTGGCTGCAAGGGCCGAGTGAGGTCAGGCAGCTGCGGCAGCCGGCAGTGGCAGCAGCAGCTGGGTGATTGGGGCAGCGCCTTCCCCTGATAGGCCCAGACACCTCCTACAGAGGCCGCGGCATGGTCCTGGGGTCCCAGGGTCCCGGTCCCAGCACCGTGGCCCCTCCTTCTGCAGCACTAAGAAGCAGCGAGCCCAGCTTCTGGTTAAGCCACAC
>NW_005254587.1:0-282 GCF_000412655.1 Myotis brandtii | reverse complement strand
GAATGTGAGGGGAGCCAATTTATCATGTTACATTTGATATATTGTTGAGACATCCAACAGGTTGTACAGACCAAGCCATTAGATATTACGTCTGGAGTTGAGAGGTTTGGGAATCATGGGAACAGATATGTATTTACTATCCTGAGACTGAATAGATAACCCAGGGATTACTTTGCCTAGAAAAGAGCAATAAGGAGCAAGCCCTGCGTCAATCCAACATTAAGAATTTGTATTTATGCCATGCATTTTGTAAATCCAGCTGACCATTTCATGCTCATTGCT
>NW_005254586.1:0-282 GCF_000412655.1 Myotis brandtii | reverse complement strand
TGAACAATAAAGATTTAATAAAAAAATATATATATATATAACCCATCAATCCCACTTCTAGGTATATACCCAAGAGAAAAGAAAGCATGTCTACACAAAAACCTATTCATAAATGCTCAAAGCAGCATTATTCATAGTATCCCCAAAATACATACTAGTAAAACCCAATTGTTCATCAACTAATAAATGTACACATTCTATCCATGCAATGGAATATTATCAGCAATAAAAAAGAATAAAAAAAAAGAAATATCAAATGTAACATTCTGTTGTATTTATTAA
>NW_005254585.1:0-282 GCF_000412655.1 Myotis brandtii | reverse complement strand
TTACCTATGGACACAGACAACAGGGTGGTGAAGGCCTAAGGTGGGGTGGGAAACAGGTGGAGGAAGACAGTGGGGGGGAAATAGGGGAAACATCTGTAATGTTCTTAACAATAAAGATTAAAACTAACTAAATAATTAATTAGAAACATAATGCTGCCCTGCCCCGATTGCTCAATGGTTAGAGCACATACTTGGTTGCAGCCTAGATCCCCAGCCCTGGTCTGGGCGAGTGCAGGAGGCAACTGGTAGATGTGTCTCTCTCACATCGATGTTTCTCTCTCT
>NW_005254584.1:0-282 GCF_000412655.1 Myotis brandtii | reverse complement strand
CACAAATTTCGTGCACCGGGCCTCTAATTGTATATACTGAAGACACAACAGAAAATTTCTATGGAATGCCCCACCTATGTGCCTCAATCCAAAAAGGTAGAAGTCAGAAACAGCAGTAATACCAGACTGCAGCAGTATGTTAGATGTTATTCCATGCCCAATACAAATGTCTACCTCTCCCATAAAAAAGATAGTATCAGAGTATTACAGATAAGAAATCTGAGACACCTAACAGGTTTGGCTCTGTGGATAGAGTGTTGGCCTATGGACTGAAGGGTCCCA
>NW_005254583.1:0-282 GCF_000412655.1 Myotis brandtii | reverse complement strand
GAACCCTCATTCACTGCTGGTGGGAATGTAAATGGCACAGCCACCCTGGAAAGCAGTATGGCAGTTCCTCAAAAAATGAAGACTGGGGTTACCACATGACCCAATAATCCCTCTTCTGGGTATCTACCCGGAAAATTTGAAAACATGTATTCACAAATACACATGCACCCCTATGTTCATTGCAGCATTAGTCACGGTGGCCGAGACAGGGAAACAACCAAAGCGCTTTCAATAAAAGACTGGATAAAGAAGATGTGCATATACATAATGGAATACTACTCA
>NW_005254582.1:0-282 GCF_000412655.1 Myotis brandtii | reverse complement strand
TATTACCTCTTTATGAAATAGGATGATATTGTGATGTGGAGAGTTCAAGCTTTGTATAATATCCTTTTTTTCATGATTTATCAACATTTGTATTTATAATTTTGATTAATTTATGCTTTGTAAATTATTTGCCAGTGTCACAAATTTGAAGGAGCTAATGAATATGGTAGAGTTTTTTCTATGGGAAGTTGTACAAATATCTAATATAAACATATTATGTCTCTAGTTAATAAGTATAATAGTAATCATCCTATATAATAAAGAGGTAATATACAAATTGAC
>NW_005254581.1:0-282 GCF_000412655.1 Myotis brandtii | reverse complement strand
AGTATTAGAGTGTTTCCCTTTTTGCCAGAAATAGGGGATATTGCCTGTGGTCCAGGTGACCCTGGGCAGCCACCCTGCTTACATGCCTGCACTCCACACTCCAGACCGTAGCAAAGACAACACCCGCCCTCGGTAAACACTCCCAGACCTGACCGTGCCCCTGTGGAAACTGCTCAGATGGGATTGAAGAAAAGACGTGGGTGACATGCCCACTGTGTCTTCTACTGAATTTTCTTGGCCTCTCATTTCCATTGCCAACTATTTCATCACCAAATTTCCGTC
>NW_005254580.1:0-282 GCF_000412655.1 Myotis brandtii | reverse complement strand
TTTATTGTGGTAAAATATACAGAACACAGAATTATGCTCTACCTGTTAAGGGAGGAAAATGTACAATTGTTACACATTTTGGGAATTTTCTAAAAAATTGGATTAATTCATCCAGCAAATTTTTCTTGATATATAGATTAAAATTCTATATAATTTTAAAATAAGGAATGTGAACGGGGTTGCTTACTCTGTGGTTTCCTAAGTCAATTTCATCTTGATGCTGGCCCTTCCCTGGTTTATTTCCAGGCTCTCCCTCCTGATCCGCTCGCTCGCTCTCTCCTC
>NW_005254579.1:0-282 GCF_000412655.1 Myotis brandtii | reverse complement strand
CTGAGGTCTCTGTGTCCGCGCTGACATGAGGCAGATGAGGAGGGCAAGGCCTAGAGGAAGATGGCGGGTGCTGATTTGAACCTGTGGTTAGGGGGCGACTGGGAAAGGACACTGACATTAGGGTCCCAGGACCAGGGGGAAAGGAGGAGGCTGGATCATACACATCCTGAGCCCAGGCTCTGCTCACACGGCTCCGGAGCAGAGGCTCCTTGCTCACACCTATCCACTGTACTGAGGCCGTCCACCTGACAGCCCAGCCTCAGAGAAAGTTCCCTGGGATTT
>NW_005254578.1:0-282 GCF_000412655.1 Myotis brandtii | reverse complement strand
GATTGATGTGTCTCTCTCTCATCGATGTTTCTCTCTTTCTCTCTCTCCCCTTTCCCTTCCTTCAAATCAATGGGGAAAAAAAATCTTCAGATGAGGATTAACAACAACAAAAACCCCCAAAATTCCCCCAACAAATAAAAACCGTCTCTGTACTGTGTACATATATTTTAATGAGTGTGAAATAAAAAAAAAACACTAAAAGTACAAACCACAGAAGAAAAAAAAAGCATGTGATTTGGAACTTTATCAAATTTAAAACTTTTGTGCTTCAAATGATACCAT
>NW_005254577.1:0-282 GCF_000412655.1 Myotis brandtii | reverse complement strand
GAAAGCTGGAAAGGACAAGGAAATTAATTCTCCCCGACAATATCTAGAAATATTTCAGCAATGCTAACACTTTGATTTTAGGCCAGTAAGACCCACTTGGACTTCTGACCTTCAGAACTATAAGATAAAAAAAAAAAATTATATTGTTTTAAGCCACCAAGTTTGTGCTTATTTGTTATAGGTACACTATTAGTAGAAAACTAATATAAGAGTCAAATGGTCAGAGCCCATATTTCAGCTCTGGCATTTATTATATATCTGACCTTGAGTAAGGAAGTTAAT
>NW_005254576.1:0-282 GCF_000412655.1 Myotis brandtii | reverse complement strand
TCACCTCATTTACCCTCCAGCCTAGGGTGCGGGCACCTGCCAGGTCCTGCAGCCCAGGTAGCAGCATCCAGAACAGTGGGTAGCTCATGGGTGACACAGAATGTGATGGGATGAAAGAGGGTGACTGACTGCAATGCCACTCAGATATGGTGGTGTGACTGAGCAGGGAGGACTCAGGAAACTCAGGCCTTTTTTTGCGACTTAAAAGCAACAAAGGAGATAAGGCAAAGTTTTGCGTGAGGAGTTTCACTTTGATTCTCAGGAAGTGGTGTGTGTGGGGGG
>NW_005254575.1:0-282 GCF_000412655.1 Myotis brandtii | reverse complement strand
GCTGTACACCTGAAACTAATGCAAAATAATATTGAATTCATTGTTGTTGTTTTAAAAAACAACAACCTATAATAGCAAAAAAAAAAAATTACCCTTGAAAAAGTCCTTGGTCCCCGTGGACAGCATGCGTGGTCTTGAGTAACTAGCATCTCTCAGTAAGTCCCTCCAGTGTTGGAGGAGGTTACAGCGGTCGGCCTGTGTGTGGAGGCCCCCTCAACCAAAGAAATAGGTAAATAAACAAAACAAACTGGTATAAAAAATACATTGCTTTTTACCACGCAC
>NW_005254574.1:0-282 GCF_000412655.1 Myotis brandtii | reverse complement strand
CAACCACTGAGCCACACAGGCTGGGCGAAAAAATTATCTTTAACTAAAAATTAACTTTTCTCCTGACCTCCCTTGAGGAAATACTCCAAGGTCAGCTGTCACCTGATCATAACGTCCATAAGGTAATTGACTGGTATTTTCAGTAAATGGGACAAATATATCAATTCAAAGCAAGAAAGAGGGCAACCACCAATTACGCTTCCCAGGCTACCAGCTAGATTTTATAAGGGATAAGAGTTCAGCATCAGATTATGGCAATTCTTCTTTTCAATCTAATGTCTC
>NW_005254573.1:0-282 GCF_000412655.1 Myotis brandtii | reverse complement strand
AGTGCATTGTTGCTATCATTACTTGAAACAAACTATTACCTGTGTGATCAATTAAGTATTAAAAATAATGGTTTTTATTTACTTTACTTATTCCTTCTCTAATGCCTTTCATTTCTTTATGCATATCCAAGTTTCTGACATATCTCATTTTCCTTCTCTTTAAAGAATTTCTTTCAACATTTTTTACAAGGCAAATCTATTGACAACAAATTTCCTCAACTTTTATTTGTCTAAGAGACAAAATTCGCTTTTGCCCAGAATCCCCTGGGAAGAGTGTTCCAT
>NW_005254572.1:0-282 GCF_000412655.1 Myotis brandtii | reverse complement strand
TTAAAGGTTTATCATTTCAAAGAACCAGCTCTTGGTTCCCTTGATTTTTAAATATTTTTTAAGATTCTATTTCATTTGTTTTTAATTTGATACTTTTTCCCCCTTTTACTCCCTTTGGGCTTTGTTTGTGTTCTTTTTCTAGTTCCTTTAGTATAGGTTAGATTATTTATTTGATATTTTTTTTGTTTTATGAGGTAGGCTTGTATTGCTATGAATTTTCCTCTTAGGACTGCTTTTGATGTGTTCTATATATTTTTGGTTGTGTTTTCACTTTCATTTGTC
>NW_005254571.1:0-282 GCF_000412655.1 Myotis brandtii | reverse complement strand
CCTGTGCACGAATTTCATGCACCAGGCCCCTAGTATAATCATAACATTGAAAATGCACTTTATTGGGTTTCAGTTTTCAGGACCAATTACCAGACAAAGTACAGATAACTTAACTATGATAATAACAATGAAATTCAGTTTGCAATAATAGGAATGGAAAAGTAGCATAGAGTCTGAGAAGAGGTGAGTATACTAGTGAGGAGGGCAGAGTGAAAGGAAGTATAAAGTATAGAGAGGAGTTATAAAATGCTTTCCAATATGATGCTCAGAAAGAAGGTTTAA
>NW_005254570.1:0-282 GCF_000412655.1 Myotis brandtii | reverse complement strand
TAGAGCAAAAGGGAGGGAGCTCTTCTTCCTGGTGCCTATTCTCCCAGAGTGTCCTGCCCCTTCTGCAGGGACACTATGCATCATCCCCAGCACCAACCCTCCCTAGATTCACACAGGTCCTGGTGCCCCTGGATGGGGTTATCAGGCCTCACAGTCACCCCAGCTCCTCCAGGCTTTGTTCCTTTAACTCACAATAGCTGGAACTGGGAGTCCAAGCTCCTCTTTGGAAAAGAAGGGAACTGAGACCCAAAGGGTCTCCCCTAGTTCCATAGAACATTCTGC
>NW_005254569.1:0-282 GCF_000412655.1 Myotis brandtii | reverse complement strand
CTGATCCTATCAGATCAGAGACCGACTTATGACCTCACTTAACCTTAATTACCTCCTCCTCAGTCCTGTCTCCACATACAGCCATAATGGGGGTGGGCTTCAACACATGAATCTTAGGGAGACAAAACCTGGTTAGTTGCCCTCATTAAGTAATATTCCTAAAGGCTATAAACTAGGTTTTGTTTATACAACACTATATCCCACACCTTCTTCTTAGCAATTTACAGATATTGTCATCCAATCTTCCAAGCCTGTAGAGCAGATTTCATCATCACCATCACC
>NW_005254568.1:0-282 GCF_000412655.1 Myotis brandtii | reverse complement strand
CCTGGAAGGGGCAGTCAGAGCCAGGATTTCAAAGGAGCGGATGCAGCAAACCAGCCTGACAGCGAAGGGAAGAAGAGGCGGGGGGAGAAGTACGAGGCAGAAGGAGTTAGGAGAAGCTAGTGTTCACCAACAGAAAGCAAGTCATGAATGTTGTGGATGGAAGTGGTAGCAGAGAGAGGGAGAGAGACATGGTGTGGACTTGGGAGTGAGACTTTATCAGATTTGCTAATTGGCCAGATGTAAGTGCCAGGAGAAGGGGAGGTGAGGACCAGGTGTGGTCCC
>NW_005254567.1:0-282 GCF_000412655.1 Myotis brandtii | reverse complement strand
CAAAAAGGAAGATTAATGAAAATTAAAGAGGGTAATTTTACATTACCAAAAATGGCATCAATGATCTTCATATCAAACTTGAATAACTGCCAAAATGCACAATAACAATAAAATATGCAGAGAATATAAGAGATGACAGAATATAGATGACTATATTATCAAAACAATCAACAATATATTATTGAATCACATATTGTTAAAGGAAAATATTTCTACCCAAGGCACTGTTGCTAGAAGTCAGGGGAAATTTGTATATCCTCTAAAAAATAAAGAATAAAAAAA
>NW_005254566.1:0-282 GCF_000412655.1 Myotis brandtii | reverse complement strand
GTGTTGCTGAACAGCAATGGGACTCTCCAAATGCAGTACCCAGGACAAAGCAGACTTTAACTCACCACTTTAACTTTCCACCTTTTCTGCTAGACCCGTTGTCACCACCACCATCACAACTTCCTTGATTCTGTAGCTTCCACTGAGGTAAAATCTACCCACTTTTGATGAACAAATGGACTAATCTCTGGGCTGTCCTGGTGTGCTGCAGAGCAAGTTTTGTTCAGTTATGGATGTGTAAGTAATTGTAAATTGAAGGGGAGAGAAAAAAGGAATAACACA
>NW_005254565.1:0-282 GCF_000412655.1 Myotis brandtii | reverse complement strand
GTCTCAGGGCACCATCACTGGGGTGGAAGGATTGGCAAGTTGTGGAGAGCCAGGTTCACAATCCTGCCGTGCTATTACCTGGCTCCCTATGGCCACTGGCACCCTTGTGCAATAGTTGGAAGACCATAGGCTTGTCTCTGCTGCTACCAGGCTTCTGAAGTTGGTAGAGGGAGCTGGATTCTTGGGTGCTGATACTGCTTCGTCCCCTCCATTGTTCCATAGTGTGAAGACCACACCCTGACTCTTCCATTGCTTCCTGGTGAGCTGGGGCTGTGGCCTCAG
>NW_005254564.1:0-282 GCF_000412655.1 Myotis brandtii | reverse complement strand
TGATTATCTGCCTTTTTCATGAGAGTCACCCTCCTGGGTGTAAAGTGGCACCGTATTATGGTTTTGATATGCATTTCTTTTAAGTTATAATAAATGGTCAGCTCTTGAAAGACAAGTGTCAGACTGACAAAGACAGAAACTGGGGGAAAGTAGAGAGGGAGAAAAGGGGGTCGGGGTGGAAATGTAGAAGTCAGTTGCTTAGAAAACTGGCCAAGAGACAGGACATGGTAGGCAGGACAGTGCTTCAGGGAGCCTGTAGTTCTGGATTATGGCCGCGGCACA
>NW_005254563.1:0-282 GCF_000412655.1 Myotis brandtii | reverse complement strand
CTGGGCCTGGTCCCCTGGCAGTGGGATGGGGGTACTCCCCCCACCCTTAGTAACAGAGAGAGGGTCCCCTGGTGCCAAGTTTGGTGCTGATGGGTCCCATTTCCTGCTCCCCTAGGAAGTGCCACAGGCATTACTCAGAGGCTCAGAGGGGCAACTGGGTGGGGCTGTGACCTGTGTCTGGAGTCCCAGGGGGACTGACCTTCCTAACTGTCCCTCCTCAGCCCCCATTCCAGCCCACTCTGGCTGGCTGGCTCCCAGGAGCTGATGAAATTTGAATCTATC
>NW_005254562.1:0-282 GCF_000412655.1 Myotis brandtii | reverse complement strand
GCTAAGGCTTCTTCTGGGTCTTCCTTATATCCCTGTGAACCTTTTAATACTTCTACATTAACTGTGGTGACCTGAACATTTCTCAATCTCCTGAACCTTTCATGCCCGACTAATAACAATTCCTCGAAAGTAGTTTGTCTCACATGACAGCAAATGAAATATATTCCAGAAAATGTATAAGGATTCCTAGAATAGAACACAGAAACCATGTACTTTAGCCATGTACAAAATGTGCCCCATCAAAGGGAGGGTAAGAATGAGTTTTGCCTGGACTCCTTCTCC
>NW_005254561.1:0-282 GCF_000412655.1 Myotis brandtii | reverse complement strand
AATTTTTGTGCACCGGGCCTCTAGTTGTTAACAAATACTTTCTCTTTGTAAAGTGCTGAAAGAAGAGCAGAATAGGTGGGTTTGAGAATATAAGTGAGCCAGCGAATAAAAGGAATATGTGTAAATGGGGAAAAACATTCAGAAAGTAAAACTGGACTCACGAAAGACAAATGTAGTTTATTTTTCAATTTAGCATTTAGATGAGCCCAAACTAGCAACCACCCACATAATCCTATCTTAGCAATGCAGTTTCCTCTATATAACCTCTTTTATCATGTAAGA
>NW_005254560.1:0-282 GCF_000412655.1 Myotis brandtii | reverse complement strand
CACACACACACACACACATACACACAAACTAACTTTAGCTTTTAAAGATCCACAGAAATGAATGAGAAGTTATACAAGGTGCCTCCTTTAACTTGCCCATAATTTGAAATTCTCTGAAAAAGTATAAATTAGCAAGATATTATCCGTTTGCTATAAAATTTTTTCTAGGTCTAACACATTTTGTAGGGGGTTATCTCTGATGAAAAATGTTTCCACTTCTATGGTATTTTTAGGTCAATAAACAGTTAACTGAGTCAATATTGGTTATATATATATATATAT
>NW_005254559.1:0-282 GCF_000412655.1 Myotis brandtii | reverse complement strand
GCCCCCCCCGCCCCGGCCTGGACAGGAGGGAGGGGAGGAGGGACAGTCCTGGACCCATGCAGCTGAAAGATAGTGCCCTCGCGGCCTCTCCTAATCCATCTGCAATAAACCTGATATTTATTTAGCTCCAACCGCCCAGCTTGGAAGTGGAGGGATCTGCACCTGCTCCTGCGGAGGATGGATCACCCACCAGCGAACGGTGGCCTCGCAGCCTGTCCGGGCATCGCCACCTCACCGGGGTGACAGGCCCCCCACCCCCACAGCCTCCGCTCCCGAGTTCCC
>NW_005254558.1:0-282 GCF_000412655.1 Myotis brandtii | reverse complement strand
AGTTCACAGCCTGATGCTCTATCCACTGAGCCAAACCCTCTAGGGCCAAGCTACTTTATATAGGGTGTTTGTAACAAGGGCCTAAAAAGTGTCTACTATTAGATAGCCAGGTGTTCTGATTTGCCTTATTGTTGTGCTTTTTTTCATGGTGTAGTTATTGATGTCATCTAACTTGACTCTCAAGAGCATCCTGGTTGAATGATAAATTCCGTGCTACTCAACTTGGTGCACAGGCACCAACACGAGAGTTCTGAATGGTTAAGAGAACCATATAATCTGGGG
>NW_005254557.1:0-282 GCF_000412655.1 Myotis brandtii | reverse complement strand
GGGCGGGACTTCTGGGTCCCACCGTGTGGGCAGGAGGGACTACGGGGTCCCATGGTGGTGGCAGCAACAGGAGGGACTCCGGGGTCCCGTGGCAGTGGTGATGGTAGGGACTCCGGGGTCCTGCGGTGGTGGTGGGAGAGAGTCCAGGGCCCCACGTGGGGGGGGGGGCGGTCTGGGTCTCATGCAATTTTGTGCACTGGGCCTCTAGTTGTCTAATAACTAATTAGTGATCTTCCCTGGAAACACCAAGATCCATGACCATGCAAAGCAGGTCACACAGTT
>NW_005254556.1:0-282 GCF_000412655.1 Myotis brandtii | reverse complement strand
TAAATATAAATTATTTTTAAATATAATTTAAAAAATAATTTTCACAATTAAACTTCTCCAGACTTTTATTTGTAGAGTTTAATGTGCAATTAGGTTTGACAGAAATTGTAAATAACGCTGCAATTAATAATAGGGGTGCAAATATTCTTTCAAATTAATTTTTTAGGTTTCTTTGGATAGATTCTCAGAAATTGATTCAGAGTTATAAGGCAATTCCATTTTTAATTTTTGAAGAAACTCATACAGTTTTCCACAGTGGCTGCATCAGCCTGCATTCCCACC
>NW_005254555.1:0-282 GCF_000412655.1 Myotis brandtii | reverse complement strand
CCATCAAAACACACTGCTTCTAATCGCCCATTTCCCAGCATTTTGATTACCTGAGCATACTCTTGGCCATCCTCTTTAAAGACCAGTTCTCTCTTTTCAGATTCATTCTCATTCTTACCTCTTCGCCTGTTTTTACCTCCTTTCCCTTTATTCTTGGGCATGATGGCGCCGGCTTCCTGGCGGTTGGGATCTGATGGTGCCGGGGCAACGGCGACTCCTCCAAGGGGCCCACGAGACGAAACAATGGCAGATGTCGAGGAACGCTGATGCAACTGAGTTCCA
>NW_005254554.1:0-282 GCF_000412655.1 Myotis brandtii | reverse complement strand
CCAAGGAAGGTGGGAGCTGGGAGGCCAGGTGGGGAGGGAAGTGGGCAGCCCCTAATTGGCACGAGTGGGTGAGAGCCAAGAAGTCTCAGAGACTTAACAACAGGTGCCTGTCCTCCGCCTGCTGCTGGGTAAGGCTGGCCTCTCACAGCGCTTTCTCCCCCGATGCTGTCAGCCCCCCAGGGCCCCGAGCTGTGGTCTGAGGAGAACTCCCGTGATCAGGAGCTGGCAGCTGTTCTGGTGAGTTGGACTGGGCCCCTCACTCCAGGATGCTCTTCTGTCCCA
>NW_005254553.1:0-282 GCF_000412655.1 Myotis brandtii | reverse complement strand
AGAGGGAGACAGACTGGAAAACAAATCATGACAACAGAGTGAGTTAAGTCTTGGGGAGCACAGAGGCAGGAGGCCCTCTCAGCCTGGCCACTGTGGGGTGCTGTGGGGGAAAGTCGTGCATAAAGCTTGACATTTGAAATGGACAAAGAATTAGGAGTGAGAAGAGTGCAAAGGTGAAGAGGGGAGAGAGAGCAAATCAGGTATGAGCGGAGTGCAGATAAACTTCAGTCTTATTTTACTGGGTGGGGGAGGAGAAGAACAACAGCACACCCACGTAAAGGG
>NW_005254552.1:0-282 GCF_000412655.1 Myotis brandtii | reverse complement strand
AGCTTCTAAACAACATGACCTCAAGGGAACCAGTGATCGGGCCATTTCCAGGTGACCTGTCCCCTCTGCAGAACCCACCCCCTTCATCCCCAACCTCCTAGAGATGAGAGAGGAAACAAACCCGGAGAAGGCGCTTGAAGATGCGGTGTCTCCATGTAGGTGACTATGGGGCCAGAGGAGTCGGTTACATACGAGGGGGCTGAAAACATCAACACTGAAATTCCAAGGTGGGGTCTTCAGTATTTAAAAAATGAGCAAGTCTGTGAGTGCTGCTTTGAAAAT
>NW_005254551.1:0-282 GCF_000412655.1 Myotis brandtii | reverse complement strand
AAAACACAAAAATCTCCACAACATCCTTTTAAACATAGAATAAATTTGGAAAACAAAATCTTTTAATTCATTCAACAAGTGCTTATTGAGTGTCCTCATCTGCCCGCCACTAATTGTGCCAATCTAAGACTAGAGAGGCAAGATAGTAGTGAGTGTTCTGCTTGGGCTCAGCCCCGAAACCATAGATTTAAGACAGGAACTAAAAGAAAAGAAAAAGATAAGCAGAAGAAAGGACACCTGGATAGTTTGATGGTAGAGAAATAACAGATTACTAGGTAGAAG
>NW_005254550.1:0-282 GCF_000412655.1 Myotis brandtii | reverse complement strand
TCCCTGGCCATCAGCTTCAAATATCCTAAAATATTCTGCCAGGGAGCCCTAGTATAGCTTTCAAATAAGTAAACCTTGGCAGGTCACGGTGCCAGGATCGAAAGTCAACATTCCTAGCTGTGATGTGGGAATGATACCTCAAGGATATGAGACTGGGGATTGGGTTCTCTCTCTCTCTCGGGTTCTCTCTCTCTCTCCCCCTACCCCCCTCTGTCACCTTCCTTCTTTCATTTTGCACCTAACTCAAAGAAAAGTACTGTTTTCCAGGGAAAAATTTCAGCT
>NW_005254549.1:0-282 GCF_000412655.1 Myotis brandtii | reverse complement strand
TTAAAGAAGCACAACCCCAAGCTGAGTTCCTGGACACATAGCAGAAAAGCAAGAAGCCATGAGAACCACCGTGCACTGCGGCCACTGTGCCGGCAGTGGCTCCCGAGAGGCAGGCCGACCCCGGTTATTCCAGGAGGGACACCTGGTTTTGAAAGACGTAACCCCTCACCTTTGAGAAGGAAGAGCTGCCACATATTTCTCTGAAGCTGTGACAGGTCTGGCGAACTGGTGGTGAGACTACCAGTGCTGTTTTCCTCCCCTGGGCATCCAGCCCACTTCCCC
>NW_005254548.1:0-282 GCF_000412655.1 Myotis brandtii | reverse complement strand
ACTGTATTTATTTTATTTTTTTTTAATTCCTGAAAGTCCCTTTGGCCCAGAAAAGGAAGAAAAGCAGACAGACAACCTTTGGGGAGACGATAGCTTTCTGGCAGGGACTGAATGTTGGGGTAACACTGTCCAGATTCCGGCGTGGAAACGTGCACGGGGGCTGCAGGGCTGGGAGTTATTAACTGCGCGGCCGGCCTCCCGCCTCTCAGTGCTGCGTGCGGCTGCAAGAGAGTCTGGGAGGCAGGATGCAAGGTGCCATGTGCGCAGGGGCTGCCGCTGCGG
>NW_005254547.1:0-282 GCF_000412655.1 Myotis brandtii | reverse complement strand
CCTTTGTTTGTTTTCCCTACCAGCTCTCTTGCAGCTACCTTGAGCCAAATGATGAGGTTTTTGTCTAAAGAGAAGTGAAATGTACGTGTGTCTGGACCCAGGGTAGGCTGCCCCAGATATCCCACAATGTTATATTGATTATTTCAAGTTAAAATCACTTGAGAAACAGCAGGGCAGGAGGAGCTCTCTGACTCTCTCTGTCTCTATAAGAGCAGGAAATAACTCCATGTGAGAGGTGCCCTTCGCGCTCCTGAGGGCTGAGAGGCGACCTGATCACAGATT
>NW_005254546.1:0-282 GCF_000412655.1 Myotis brandtii | reverse complement strand
AGTCCTGACTATCCACTAGACCTCTTCTGGTGCCACCTTGGCAGAGGGGGTGGTGTCTCCTTACCATCTACTGGGGGTGGGTGGGGTGGAGTTTTCACACTCTCCATATGGTTTGCACTAACACTGCAGGGGTGAAAGTCCCAGCCCCACGGGCCTTTTTTTCACACCATCCTGGTGCAGGGGATGGTTGGCTCATTACATCCAGATGGAATTTGAAGAATAGATTCTTTAGGTGACCTGGGTTGAAGTTGAGGATGAAGTTTTATTTTGTAGTGTTTGACT
>NW_005254545.1:0-282 GCF_000412655.1 Myotis brandtii | reverse complement strand
CAAGAATTATTCAATTATTTTAATGTTAAAAAACCCTGACAATACCAAACATTCCCAAGAGTGTAGAGCAACTGGAACTCTTAGACACTGTTGGTAGTGATATAAACTGTCTCAACAACTTTGAAAACTGGCAGGATTTTTTAAGACTGAAAAACTTCACAGTCCTTGATCAAGTGAGTTAATACTTAGACATACACCTAACAAAATTTATGTCAATTTGTGCAGTGAGAGGCATGTCCAGGAACGCTCACAGCAACATTATCATAATAGCCAAAAGCTGGA
>NW_005254544.1:0-282 GCF_000412655.1 Myotis brandtii | reverse complement strand
GTTCTATCAGTATGAATTAATTTGCCAGTGAGCTAAGGGGTTAGAGCATTGGCCTGTGCACTGAAGAGTTGCGGGGTTCAATTCTGGGTCAAGGGCATGTGGACCTGGGTTTCAGGTTCTATCCCAGGCCCAATTTGGGGCTTGTGCGGGAGGCAACCAATCGATGTGTCTTTCTCACGTGATGTTTCTCTCTCTCCCCCTCCCTTACACTCTCTTTAAAAAAAAAAAAAAAGCAATGGAAAAATTATCCTTAAATGAGTATTAATAAACATGTTAGTCTAA
>NW_005254543.1:0-282 GCF_000412655.1 Myotis brandtii | reverse complement strand
CACCAACTGCCAAATTGCCTCCCAAAAGACTATTATTTCACATTCTTACCAACAGCTCCCTGTGAGCATCCTGCCCCCTTCCTTCTGACGGCTTTGTGCATGCTGTTCCCTCTCACTGGGATGCGTGTCCCTTCCTCATCTTTCAGAGCTCTGTCCATGCTTTCCTTCTGGAGAGCCTCCCCTCACTGTCATCAGTTCCATTGCTCCATTCCACTAAGATGATGAGTGTCTGTCTATTCTTACCACTGCCTTGATCCAGATTCTGGTTTCTGACATTCCAGT
>NW_005254542.1:0-282 GCF_000412655.1 Myotis brandtii | reverse complement strand
AACAGAATAAGCAGAATCACTAACAATGTTCAGGGTTTCAAGGGAAATGTTTCTTGTGCCAGGATCAGCAATCCAATTTCTGCTCGCTGAGTCAAGGTAAAACCCTCCCATTTAATGGCACCATTAGGTGGCCAATGGATGGCTGCTTTGCCAGTTTTTCCTGAGCTATATCTGTGAACACAGTAAATGCTCCTGATATAGGGATATGTACAATCTTAGTGGGGTATATTAACTTAGCGTGAGACAAAAAAAAATGTAATGTCTTATCTGTGGGGAGAGAAT
>NW_005254541.1:0-282 GCF_000412655.1 Myotis brandtii | reverse complement strand
GGGGACCAAAATCTCAAGGAAAAGCTTCTCAAATAAAGGAAGAAAGACAACAGGAGAGAACGAGGCTCCTGAAGCCTACATCAGATCCTTCCACTGTCTCCTGAAGCAAGGAGCCTCGCCACACATGCAAGCCACCCGGGAGCACCACTTTGGACTGTGAGCAACATCTCATGAATCTGCGTGACTCCCTGAAGCCATCGAAATGGGTATACTGTATCCTTTTTTATTTTGTTAATCCTCACCCAAGGATACTTTTTACTCCCCATTGATTTTTAAAGAGAG
>NW_005254540.1:0-282 GCF_000412655.1 Myotis brandtii | reverse complement strand
AAACATGAAAAGACTGTCATTGATAATTATACATAAAGTCAGAATACAGTAAGAGGTAAAAATAGTCATCCACTAAATAAATATTTAAGATTTTATATTATTGTGTACCAGGCAAAATTGTATATATCTTGGTATATAATTGGCTAAGTTTTGATTCGTAATGATGTAAGAAAAAAGTCGAATTCTCCTCCATCAAAAATGGTTGCCTATTTTGGGCGAAAAATTATTTTGGTTATAAAATATTATATAGAATTAATTTGGGGAAGAATCCTGTAAAATGTG
>NW_005254539.1:0-282 GCF_000412655.1 Myotis brandtii | reverse complement strand
TGATACTGTGTAAGGTAAGTTCTATATCCCATCATAAGGATGCATGGCTTTTCTTCTATACCCTATAAAATTTGCACAAATGACTAGTACATTATTACAAATCTATGGTTTAAGTCTTCCATGCCCAGAGAACATGCCTTGAATGTTCTCTGGCAGCTGGATTTCACTCAACACACACACATGTTGAATCATTACTACCACTCCCCTTCAAGGTGCCATGATTCTCAGGATTTGTTATTCAAGCCATTGTTGTTTCCTAAAACAATACATAAGTTTCCCTTC
>NW_005254538.1:0-282 GCF_000412655.1 Myotis brandtii | reverse complement strand
AGGAAGGGAGAGGGATAGAGAGAGAGAAACATCGATGGAAGAGAAACATCAATCAGTTGCCACCTGCATGCCCCCTAGTGAGAATTGGGCTTGCAACCCAGGCATGTGCCTTGACGGGGAATCAAATCTCAACCTTTGGTTCATGGGTTGATACTCAAGCACTGAGCCACACTGGCTAGGTGAAAATCGAAATCTTTATAAGAAAACAAGGCTCATTCATTCTCTTGCTACCCAGTAATTATTACTTTTAGCATGATGACATATTTCTTCCATTATCTTTTA
>NW_005254537.1:0-282 GCF_000412655.1 Myotis brandtii | reverse complement strand
TAAAAAATGTTAATTTAGGACCCTATTTACAGTCTCTTTATAATGAAAGATGAAGTGCTTATAATTTTTGCCTATGCTACCCTATCCTGTTGATTATGTTGCGTGTATTATTATTACTTTTCAGAATGGATAGATACATCTGTGTTACAGCTACGCATTCCCCAGGTGTTTGCCTTTAAGTATAATTGAGTGAAAGTAACTCTTGCCACTATATTTTACTATAGTTTTCCCATTCCGTTCTTCCTTTTGATTCTTTTATGGGTTGCCTGGGTTTTATTACAG
>NW_005254536.1:0-282 GCF_000412655.1 Myotis brandtii | reverse complement strand
CAAAGTACCTAACATGTTAATTAGTTTAATTCATTATACATAGAAACTTGAAGAGAACTGATATTTATTTCATCTATCAATGGTATTGTTATTTAATGGGTACTAGTTAATGTTGTTTAAATTATGAATACTTCTCTAAGAACATGTTTTTAATAGAGATGAAGAGAGGAATACGAAGGCCTGGGCAACAGGAAGGTAAAGGTGATACCATTATATTTAACTAGTTATTACTAACAGGAAAGGAGCAAAGAGAAGGCCAGAAATTATAGGCATGTTCCCTGA
>NW_005254535.1:0-282 GCF_000412655.1 Myotis brandtii | reverse complement strand
CCGCTCTTCATGAGATCATGTGTCTGCTTTATGTATCGACCTCACGCCGCCTGCCTTCGGTATTGAGGGTAGAGAGCTGGCTCCTTGACTTCAAGGAGTTCGTAGTTCAAACATTGGTAAAAGACAGACCCGCCCAGGAGCCTGGCACAGCCACACAGGTGTGGCATCCACAGTAGCCAGTGGGGTGTAGCCTCCTCAACCAGGGAGGTCCGACAAGGAAGGGCTTCAGACCACAGCCCTTTCTTGCTTCAGCTCACAGAGGCATGAGCCCTACATGTTTCA
>NW_005254534.1:0-282 GCF_000412655.1 Myotis brandtii | reverse complement strand
CACACTCATACACACAAACACACACACTCACACACACACACTCATACACACAAACACACACTCACACACATGCACACACACTCATACACACAAACACACACACGCACACACACTCATACACACAAACACACACACTCAAACACACACACACATGCACGTTCACACACGCATAAACACACACACATGCATAAACGCAAACGTGCATGCACACATACACGCGCGCACACACCCTCTGAACAGCTCTACAGCTCCTAACGGGGCCACAGGCACAAAGCTGGTTTC
>NW_005254533.1:0-282 GCF_000412655.1 Myotis brandtii | reverse complement strand
AGCGGCCGGCCAGACTGGGCGTGGCTTTGCTCGCAGAGATCCGGGATGAGTCAATGCCCAACTCTCTCTGAGGGTAACAGTGAGCCCAACATGGCCTCGACTTTCAGGACTTGCTTAGCAAAAGGTTGTCTGAGATACCGAAGGTGTGCAAGATATAAAACCCACAAGTACCTGGTCTTTGTCACGCAGGTAGGCAGTCAGGAGTTAATTATCAGAAAGTCAACACGGAGGTCAGACAGGTATTCGAAGTATCACTGTGCTCCTGGGGCAAGGTGGGCACAG
>NW_005254532.1:0-282 GCF_000412655.1 Myotis brandtii | reverse complement strand
GCCACCGCAGGCTTCAAGGGGTTTTTGAAACGTTCCCTGCCTTGGGCCCCCTCTCCTCTCTCTCTCCCCCTGAACTCCCCAGCCGAAGGCAAAATCCTTTCGAAAAGTCCTGGGAGCAGCAGGGTGGTGACGTCAGGTGGTGGCGCGGGGTCCGCACAGGCTTTGCCGCTTTGCACGCATCTCCTCGCAGAGACGCCACTTCACCTCCCGAGCCACTGGGCGCCTCTGCAGCTCAACTTTAAAATTGACAGGTGACAGGGTAGTGAAGACCTGGTGCTGGAG
>NW_005254531.1:0-282 GCF_000412655.1 Myotis brandtii | reverse complement strand
ATTAACTCATTTGGCTGGAAGGAAACCATAATTTATCTGGGTTTATTACAGTCTCACCAAAACCATTCCAGACAGGTGTGTATCTGATTGATTTTTAAATCATCAGACACTTTCTCAGGTGGCCTTCTATCTTCTGCTCACCCTTCAGGTCTTGAAAACTGGCCTCCTGCTGATTGGGGCAGAAGAAGGTCTCTATGTATAGGCTATAATGGATCTCGGCCAAACACTTCCTAATTCTTGCTGCCATCTAGTGGTCAATTCAGAGCCTGCAGGGCAACATGA
>NW_005254530.1:0-282 GCF_000412655.1 Myotis brandtii | reverse complement strand
ACCCAGTCGCAAAGCAGTAGATAAGAGGTTATTTGATCACCAGGAATCATCTTTGCATAGACTTCTAATGAATTTTCCTAAAATGAGCATGTACGCTTGAATCTCACCTAAGCTTGAGACTCACTTGCTGCATGATTGTTATCATATTTACATTATATTTCCAAACTAGAGTGAGTATATTGAAAAGTTATTGATATTATATATTTGATTCAAGAACAGCTGATAAAATTATCTTAAGTTTACCTGATATATATCTATACTTTTATAAATTACATTTTCTCC
>NW_005254529.1:0-282 GCF_000412655.1 Myotis brandtii | reverse complement strand
GATCATGTATCATAGAAATGTACACTTGAAACCAATGTGATCTCATTAACCAATGTCACCTCAATAAATGTACTTAAAATAATAAAAAGAAATTTTAAAAATATTCAAGGACATAAATGAAATCCCCTAATGAGAGGTTATAGGGTGAAGAAAAGAGAACTTGGCCCTGGGTTTTAAGGAACTCTAACAACTATAGGCTGGATAGAGAAAAAAAGAAGAGCCTTTAAAAGAGAAGGATTAATCAGAGAAGCAGGAAGTTAAAAAACAGAACAATGCTGTGTC
>NW_005254528.1:0-282 GCF_000412655.1 Myotis brandtii | reverse complement strand
AGGGGCTTGATTTCCGGATTCAACTGGGAGGAAAGCCTGGGCCGCGGGCACAGGCACAGAGCCAGCGACACCCCCGGCAGCAGTGGCATTGGCCTCGGTCGTCCCCTTAAATCAGGGGGGACGTAGAGACCCTGCCCAGGCCTGGCCCCACCCACGGCTCTCCTTTCATGTGGTCAGGTGGGGCTCAGGTTTTGCTAAATTTTATGTTTTTTCATTTACAGTTTGCATTCAGTGTGATTTTGTGCTAGTTTCGAGTGTACAGCGTGGTGGTGAGACAGTCCT
>NW_005254527.1:0-282 GCF_000412655.1 Myotis brandtii | reverse complement strand
AGGCCCAGACCACACCCAGAACAATTACACAGGATGTCGGGAGTGCGCCCAGGCATGGGGAACTTTTTAAACTCCCTGTTGATTCCGGTGTGCAGCCACTGCGGAGAGGCACCGCTTTACCTTTGTTTTCGTGGCCGGACTGGTCACCCACGAAGTGTATGACGCAGGCAGGTCCTCTGAGTCAGCAGTAGGTACGCTCAAGAGCGTGACCAAGCGTGTCAGGGCCCGGGAGCCTGCTGTGCAGAAGCACCTGGCGGAGGAAGTCTGTGGATGTGTGGAGAC
>NW_005254526.1:0-282 GCF_000412655.1 Myotis brandtii | reverse complement strand
ATTCGTCTCATCCCCTTTCTGCCCCTCTGTCGACTGTGCCACAGACAGCACTCCGGTCACACCAGTGAGTCGGCGAACAGGGCAGACGGGGCCGCATCCGTCTCCTCGGGCTGAGCTTTGGGAACAGAGGCACCTCACCTCCTTGTAGACCCAGCGAGGAAGGGTGCGCACACCCGACTGTCCTTCCCTCTGGACAACATCTCCCGCTGGAGAAGTTAAAGACGGCCAACCCCCGGGCCGGCGTGGCTTTGGGAGAACATCAGCCTATGAACCCGGAGGCTC
>NW_005254525.1:0-282 GCF_000412655.1 Myotis brandtii | reverse complement strand
AGAACAGCAGACCATGGGTGCCAGGCATTGGGTAAGCCAGCTTGCCCAGGAATCACACAGGACCAACTGGTATGAAAAACTGCTCTTTTTTTTTTTTTATTCTGAGTCAACATAAAATTCAGGAAGATCTTCCTTTGCCTGCTCAATGGCAGCTGCAGAACGTGTCTGAGCAAAGATGGGTCATCACATTAGAGATCTCTACCGCTGTCTTAGTCCATTCAGGCAGCTAAAACAAAAACCACAGGCTGTGTAGCATATGTACAGCAGAAACTGACTGCTCAT
>NW_005254524.1:0-282 GCF_000412655.1 Myotis brandtii | reverse complement strand
GTGGCTGAGTTCATGAAACCAGGTCCGACGTGGCTAATAAACCCGCTCTCTAACGTGTCCCCACGAAGACGGTGCCCTCACAGGACCCTCGTGTGGGAGAGGGGTAAACAGACCTCATCTCCCACCAGCTGCAAGAAAATACAGTATTTGCCTCTGTGTGGAGTGGAAGCACGCTTCTGTTGGCTCAGTGCTTTCGAGTTTACAGAGCCATTTCCTGTACTGATCTCCTTGTCGTTTCCATATTGCCCTTTGAAATTGGCAATGGTATCTTTTTTTTTTTTT
>NW_005254523.1:0-282 GCF_000412655.1 Myotis brandtii | reverse complement strand
CTCCTGCTGGGTCACTGTGGAGCGGCTGCATGCCTCCACTGAAGGGCACAGACTGCTCCGCACAACTGCCCTCTTCACTGCCCATAACCAGGCCTGCCCGCACCTCCTTCAGGCCTGGGATGGCGATGACTCCCTACTGTTGGTCCTGGGATGCTGCACATCCATTTAATTTCCCCAAACTCTGTCCACACTTTGTTAAATGATCCCTTTGCTAACCTCTCTTTCGTATTCCATATGTTTGAGTATTCCTTATGTTTCCTGGCAACCTAAGTGATAAAGGTT
>NW_005254522.1:0-282 GCF_000412655.1 Myotis brandtii | reverse complement strand
AAAAAGCATTCTAGGGACATAAAAAAAACAAAAAGGAGAAATGCCTGCTTCCTAAGGTAAGTCACTTCCTATTTGAATCATTTATTTAAGTAACAAGCCTTTCTGGACTGATTAAGGGAACTGCCAATTACACTCACCACCCTTTCTGCAGGTTTGGGAGAAGCGCAGTTTTCCTCCTGCGTTACATACGTGGGACAGCTTGTGTGGGCTGGAGCTTTGTGTCCTGACAGCCAGCCTGTCCCCGCTTTTGTCGGTCTCTGGCAGGACTCGGTGCTCAAAGAA
>NW_005254521.1:0-282 GCF_000412655.1 Myotis brandtii | reverse complement strand
GTAGAGCCTCTATAACCAACATATCCTTATTTCCTGTCTATTCCTGTTAAAGGACTTGAGACTTCCGTTTCTTGGTTTCTAAGAACTGGTGGTTTTCATTCTATGTGGGTTTCACACAGCACTGAATTTCAGATAGGCTCCAGGAAGCTGCACACCCACGTTCCTGTATACTTAGTGGTGCAAGCCATTTACACCACTTATTTGCTAGATCACCTGTAAACCAAAATGAAAACAACCTTGAACCAAGTTCAAATCATTCTTCTCACCAATCTTTTAACATTG
>NW_005254520.1:0-282 GCF_000412655.1 Myotis brandtii | reverse complement strand
GTCCATTTTTATTTGAATTGTGTGTCCTACATTGATTGATTTAATATACTTATACTTTATGAATTCCCCCCCAAAAAACTTTCATGGTCAGATATATGACTAACATGTAGCTTTTATTTTAATTTGCTTAATACTGTTTTTGAGAAAGAAAAGTTGTAATTTTTTTCTTTTCTTTTTTTTTGTTTTTTTGCCCTGTCTACAAAATTGTACCCCCTTCTATTTCTCACAAAAATATTATTTGATATGAATTTATAATAATCATTTTGTGGACATATGTCATAT
>NW_005254519.1:0-282 GCF_000412655.1 Myotis brandtii | reverse complement strand
TCCGCCTCGGGGCTCCCCAGACGCTGGTGCTGCTGACGCTGCTCGTCGCCGCTGTCCTTCGGTGTCACGGCCAGGATGTCCGTAAGTCGCCCAAGTCCCTGCCCGCCGCCCTTCCGTGCTGCCCCTCCGCATCCTCCTAGACCTAGCCGGTCCCTGCTGCGCTGAAGCCCGCGGGTCCGGGTGGGAGCGGCTCCTGGGGTCACAGTGAGCCGAGACTCGGGCGCAGGGTGCTCAGAGCTCGCCGAGTGGAGGTCTGCAAGGCAGCGGCTCCTTCCCGAGTCC
>NW_005254518.1:0-282 GCF_000412655.1 Myotis brandtii | reverse complement strand
TGGCCCAGGAGAGGCATGTGGCTAGCAGTGGGGCCAGGGCCAGGGGCCTGCCTCCCAGTCCAGCGCTCCAGCCACGCAGCCCACTGGGCAGAGCTATCCACACTCAGACATGCAGGCACAGGGCACACACGTCCAAGACAAGCAGCCAACCGAATGCAGGTGGCCTGAAGCAGCGATGCTGAGGGCTCCCCGCAGTAATAAATTGGCTCCCCTAACACTGTAGTGAGCAGCGGGAACCAGGCCCGAGACTGGAAAGGTGGGGGTGTCACAGATCATTACAAT
>NW_005254517.1:0-282 GCF_000412655.1 Myotis brandtii | reverse complement strand
AACACCTCCCATTTATCACTCCTGGCCCTGTGACAGGAACTTACTCCTCACCATCACAGTTCCTTAAAGCCCCCATCCACACCTCCCCGCCTCCCCCAAGGCTGTGTCAGTTTCCCCACTTAGAAGTGAAGAAATTGAGGTTAAAGACTTCACCTGATGTCTCATAGCTATGATGTGTGAGTTGGAGTTGTGGGGGTGGTGAGAAGACGGTCCAGTCAAACCCAGCTCTTTCAGATTGTAAAGCTCAGCTCTGCCCCACCTCCTCTCCATTTCATAGTCATG
>NW_005254516.1:0-282 GCF_000412655.1 Myotis brandtii | reverse complement strand
GGGAGGGGGCGCCCCGAAGCCCCTGGAGGGGCGGGCAGCCACGCCAGCTGCTATTAGTTACGCAAAGGCAGAGCCCAGCGCTGGGGCGGGCGGTTCTGAACTTCGGCCGCAGGAAGCGTCCGCTTCTGTCCGAGCGGAACCACCTTCGGTTCTGTTTCCTCCTGGGGTCTGCACCTTCTCAGACAAGCAGCGAGCCGCACGGGCCCACGGGAGGAACGTGGGCTCGTCCTGCCGGCCTCCCGTCCCCGTGTCATCCTCAGCGACTCACAGGACAAGGCCCAG
>NW_005254515.1:0-282 GCF_000412655.1 Myotis brandtii | reverse complement strand
CTCTGAAATCAATAATATATATATATATATATTTTTTTTTTTTCTTTTAAAGTCTCTTGAATTTGGACATTGGGTGCGGGGGGTTATATCAAGGAGACAGAGCCTCTTTGGGTCCTAACGGATGAGCCCTACAAGCCAGCCTGTTGGACCAGCAGCCAATGTCTAAAACCACAGTCAGGGCTCCCATGGCTGGTAGATGAAGACTTTTAATTTGCGGGCCCCCGCCCACCGCACCCAACAGTTTGCCCATAGTTGCTGAACTCTCAATAGTATATAGCACAG
>NW_005254514.1:0-282 GCF_000412655.1 Myotis brandtii | reverse complement strand
GCATCTCCTGCATCTCCAGCTCTCCTGCCCTATGGCTGAGCCTACAGAGGGCGTGGCAGGCAGGACTGTACTGAGGCCGCCTTGTTAATTGATGGCCATGATAGAGGATCACCTCCACTCTGCTGTCTCTGCTGGATACCTGGGTGTGACCTGACGCCTGTGCAGGTCCTCAGGTCCGCCTGTCCCTCCGGAGCTTGAACCAGTTTCACTGAAAGCTATTTAAAATACCAGGTGCTGGCCTGGCCGATTTTGCTCAGTGGATAGAGCGTCGGCCTGCGGACT
>NW_005254513.1:0-282 GCF_000412655.1 Myotis brandtii | reverse complement strand
GCTGTTCTGTTGATTTGCATATTTGCCTTTTATTATATAGGATTACATTGCGCAAGTTACACTTACAATACAGAACAAACTGCTTTGTTCTTTTTCCTTGCGAGCCTTTCAAACCTAATCCATTGGGCTTCTTCTTCCCCTACCCCGGCATGAAAACCTGGGCACGTTCCACAACTTTCATGTGTGCATTTTGAAAAATCAATGTGGTCCTTCACTTTGCTTCCTAAAACAGTCCCAGTTGAGTAGTGAAAATTCTGGTGTAACTCCATATCAAAACTCCAA
>NW_005254512.1:0-282 GCF_000412655.1 Myotis brandtii | reverse complement strand
GTCGCCTTTGAATCGCATGCTTTGGTTTGTGGAGTCTGGTGCCAGGTTGTAACAGCTAGAGGAGAGAAAACACAATGGGGTCTTAGGGTAATGAGGACGGATTTAACATTATAATACCTGGCAGAGGAAGAATTCTTTCTCCCTCAACTATTTCATGGCCCCTGGAGTGAAAAGACAACCCCCAACACACACACAGAGTTAGTATTGGAGACTCCGTCGCTGCCTGTTGGCCTGTGTACAGGGCTTTGGGCGCATGTGACTTCACCACATCAGTTCACCATT
>NW_005254511.1:0-282 GCF_000412655.1 Myotis brandtii | reverse complement strand
GAGAAATTTTAACATTTGAAAGAAATGTCAGTGATGATAGTAAAACTATAATTGTCACAGACTTAGTCCTTTGATCTCTACTGTCCCATGTTCTATCAAGGTACTCAAATAACTAATCCATCCATGAGATTTGAATTTTTGGATTATTTATATGCAGCTCCAGCACTGCCCTTTCTTCTTTGCTGTTTTCCAAATGCTTTTTTTTTCATGTCCCCCATCACTTTAAACACAACATGCTTAAAACATAACATGTGTTTATTCCAAGGTTAGTTATCACTCAAG
>NW_005254510.1:0-282 GCF_000412655.1 Myotis brandtii | reverse complement strand
TAACACATCCATCACTGTTATTTTTGGTTAAAGTCTACCTTCTTATCCTACTGGCTTTATCTCACCTCTCTCTAAGAAATCCTGACTTGGGCTTTAGTATCTTGGGTCTTAGTTCCTTCCCACCATGATGAGTTATTCTCTCAACTCTACAATTTCTAAATTGACAGGCAACTAGCTGATTCACCACAGAATATTGGATCATTTTCAGTGGTCAGCTATTTCATGGACAGCCAATACTGCAATATTTGGTAGCAATATTTTTTAGTTTTGGGCATTGCCCTT
>NW_005254509.1:0-282 GCF_000412655.1 Myotis brandtii | reverse complement strand
AGAGGGTGCAGGCTGGTCTGAGGGACAACTCCCCCCTCCCCTGTGCATGAATTTCGTGCACCGGCCCTCTAGTATTCTTAGATTTCTTTCATCAGCATATGCACAGACCACAGGTGATTAGAATTAGCTATACTTGCTCACTGTTGCTGGACGAGCCTCCATCACGCCCTTCTGGAACATGGACTGCAAACTCACAGGCCCACAGTGATAACGTAGAAGCACGAAGCCAGCCAGGTGGGGTCTGCGATGAACTGAAGAGCCTAGATCAAGCATGTCAAACTC
>NW_005254508.1:0-282 GCF_000412655.1 Myotis brandtii | reverse complement strand
GGAAATGTGCTTTGTTTGCTACTCGGAGCCTAAGCCAAGACAGACAAGTTCCTCGTTGTCTTTTGCCATGAGCATATTTCCTTAGCTCATCCTTTCACAGAGAATAGAGCCTCTCCAGGGTGCTGGTTTATAGAAAGGTCTCAGATCCAACTCTGTGCAGCTCCAAAGTGCCCTTTTCTCTCCTGAGTGGCCATCCAAACACAAGCATTTGCGTCACCATGGCAAGTAATTCCAATCATCTCAGCTTCTGCTTTACCATTTGCTTCTAATTTGTTTTCTTAG
>NW_005254507.1:0-282 GCF_000412655.1 Myotis brandtii | reverse complement strand
CACTAGCATGGTGGTCTAGAAAGCTCCCCAGCCCTAACTCAGAGGCAGGAGGGCCCAGGGACAACCCTGGGCTGTGGCCGGCTCTCCTGGGGCCCGGCTGGAGGTCCAGCCCACGGAGGCCCAATGACCTGCCGGCTGCCCTGGGCTGGCCCTGCTCCCACCGGATCCCAGCCACCTCCTCCCACCCCCAGGGGAAACCCAGCCATCGGGCGGGGTGCGGCTGACCTGTGGAGCCCTCCTGGGTCTGCACGGAACTGGGGACTCCGTGCTTCTCCGCCCACA
>NW_005254506.1:0-282 GCF_000412655.1 Myotis brandtii | reverse complement strand
CCTTCAGCCCCGCGGCTCCAGGATCGCCCTGTGGGGTGCAAGAGTGTGAGTCTCCCCCAGACGGAGGGTCCCCAAGCCCTGACTTACAAGGCCACCCCCCACCTCCACGCACGCACCCCAGGCCTTTCCCATGTCCTTACCTTCTCCCCGCGCTCCCCGCGGCTGCCTGGGGGGCCCTGTGAGAGCGAAGAAGCTGTGAGCTCAGTGGCTCTGGGGGGCCAGTGGGGAGACAGGTCAGGGGTGGGGGGATGGGGGGCCCCAGGGAATGGAGGGGACAAAGGC
>NW_005254505.1:0-282 GCF_000412655.1 Myotis brandtii | reverse complement strand
GGATTCATGCACCAGTGGGGTGCCTCGGCCTGGCCTGGCCTGCGGGGATTGGCCAAAACCAGCAATCCTACTTCCCCCGAGGGATGTAATAGTGTGCAAAGCCACAGGCAGCCGGGGAGAAGCCTGAGCTGGAGCCGTGCAGCTCCTGCTCATCCCAGCCCCGCTATGCCTGCCACCTTCAAGGTCCCGCTCCAGATGGGGGAGGGGTGCTCAAGGGGGAGTGTCCGCAGGAGAGGCTCATGCCACTGCAGCTGCACTCACCAGCCATGAGCCCGGCATCTG
>NW_005254504.1:0-282 GCF_000412655.1 Myotis brandtii | reverse complement strand
GGCCAGTTACCTAACAGAAATCGCTTTCTGCACATCCGGCTGGTTCTGTTCTCTGAGAGCCTTCGCTAGTCGCCCGGTAACACATCTGCTTCCCTGAAACCCTGAGGGTGCTGCCCCAGGACTGGAGGGAAACTGGAGTAGCCCCACCCACAAAGCCCGGGCCCAGGTCTACAGACGCCAGGTCACTCGCCGTGATTTAACTTGACAGACCCATGACTGTGCCGACTTTAGGTGACTACGTGATGACACACGTCAATGTCATTGCAAATGACTGTATTCCTT
>NW_005254503.1:0-282 GCF_000412655.1 Myotis brandtii | reverse complement strand
CCCTCAGCCAGCTCCTGAGGGCAGTGGTACCTGGTCGGTGAGGAAGTCCCTCAGCATCAGCAGCCGGTTGCCACTCCTGGTGGCGATGGGCACGGTGATCTTCATCATCACCCCGTGGATGGGGAACAAGCCCAAGTTTTGGATCTGTGGCCCGAGAGGGAGAGGTGTCGGTGCTCCAGCAGCAGCTGGGGGAGGGGAGGTGGAGAACAAGGTCCCCAGCCGGGCCTGGGAAACAGGCCCCTTCAAGCCCCCTGGCATTTTCACTGTGGAAGCTTTGAGGCT
>NW_005254502.1:0-282 GCF_000412655.1 Myotis brandtii | reverse complement strand
ACACACACTGACAATAGGATATTGCACAAATTAGAAACCACCTGATTTATATAAGTGTAGGTAATGGCTTTTGTAAAATAGGATGGACATGGTTGGTTGTCCAAGTGGTATTTTAAATGATATTTCATTTACTATGTTTTTTAACTCATTCTTCTTCCATTTTTTCAAAAACAAATTCTATGGTCTTTTTTTAATAACCATGTAGATCTTAGGAAGTCTGATTAAAAATTTTTAAATTGAAATCTTATGCAATATATTAGGTGTATATTTTATACTTTAAAC
>NW_005254501.1:0-282 GCF_000412655.1 Myotis brandtii | reverse complement strand
ATATAGGATTATTGTATTATTTTCCATACAAACAATTTTCAACCTAGTTCATTCAGAGGTATGTCTTAGTAATTGCCTAAATTTTAACTTTTATAGATATTTTGTTTTTATTATAATTTATTTATTAGTAACCAAACAATTATTTATAAAATTATTACATATGACTATAACTAAAATTTCAGTGTTAGGTATCTATGAAAACTATTGACCTAATTGAGCTTTTTTTCTTTTTTATGCTTTATAATTATTTTTTTGTTTGTGGTTTTTCATTCTATTTTTTTT
>NW_005254500.1:0-282 GCF_000412655.1 Myotis brandtii | reverse complement strand
ATGCCCCTCCAGGTCACAGGGAGCGAGAAAAAAAAAGGGGGGGAGGGGAGTAAGTTGGGTCCGAAGGCCTACCTGAGGGCAGGAGGTGAAGAGATCCCCACGGGTCCTGGTCCGGCAGGGTTTGAGAGGGGGTCTGGGGCAGGCCAATCAACTCAGAACTGTACTACTGAGCAGAGTCAGAGAGTAAGCCCAGAATGAGCTTCCACTGCCCACTGCTTCCCTGGTACACTCCAGGCAAGGTCTGAGGATCGTCCACGCTCCCGTGCACCCCTCCCAGTTTTC
>NW_005254499.1:0-282 GCF_000412655.1 Myotis brandtii | reverse complement strand
GTCCGCAGGCCAACGCTCTATCCACTAAGCCAAACCTGTTAAGGCTGGTGACTTGTTCCTTATGCTGTAATAGTGTAAATTACAATTCCAGGCCTTCCTTCCTATCTTCCAAGGGCTCTGTGTAGGTCACCCTTCCTGACATCCCGCAAGCTGGAGTCCTGCTTTATCCGATCATGGCACAGCAGACACGGGTGCTAGCCCAGTGTCCCCATGTGCCTCCTCACTTCTCCTTTTGTTCAGGGCAAGATGGTGGTTATAAAGTAAGCAAGGTCATCCCAGTTA
>NW_005254498.1:0-282 GCF_000412655.1 Myotis brandtii | reverse complement strand
AGACAAATTACAATCTTTAAAAGAAAAACCCAAAATGGATTGATTCCAATAAAGTAACTGTACCTGAATCAAAACCGCCGAGTGTGTTAAAGCGTCATTCAGCATGGTGAGCACATTGGATGTAGGGACTACCCCAGGATCATGCCCCCATGATGTTATCAGTAATCGATCGTAACCCTACGGGAAAGAAATGAATGAGATAAAATGGCGCTTAGAAATATGGACACAAAATTAAGTTATCTATAATGCCACTTACTAATTTCTAATATATAACTATTCTAA
>NW_005254497.1:0-282 GCF_000412655.1 Myotis brandtii | reverse complement strand
GTCTAGGACAAAATCGCAACCCCTTCCCCAGCCTCCAAGCCCTGCGCCATTGTTTCTCTGCCCAGCATCTTCCTTCCTGGTCCCGGGGACCCTCATCCCAGCTACACAGACGTGCCCAGGCCTCAGCTCCCCGGCTCCTTCCCATCACAGGGCCTTTGCACGTGCCCCCCCCCTCTGCCTAGAGTGCTTTTCTTCCAGATGCCCACATGCCATCTCCTTGCTGTTTAAGTCTCACAGTCTAAATGATTGCCTCCAGGAAGCCTTCCCTGACTACCTGGTCCA
>NW_005254496.1:0-282 GCF_000412655.1 Myotis brandtii | reverse complement strand
CCCTTGCTATCTACTAGCCTCCTTTCTGTGTTTGTGAATTTGGCTGCTTTAGGGACTTCATGTAAGTGGAATCATGTAGTATCTGTCCTTTTGTGACTGGCTATCTCACTTAGCATAATGTCCTCAAGTTCATACATGTTGTAACATGTATCATAATTTCCTTTCTTTTTAAGAGTGAATTAATATTCCAGTTTATGTACATAACACATTTTGTTTATTGATTCATCTGTTGGTGGACATCCGTGCTGTTTCCACCTTTTGGCTATTGTGAATAATGCTGCT
>NW_005254495.1:0-282 GCF_000412655.1 Myotis brandtii | reverse complement strand
TCACCTCCAGGCCCCTCGGCCCAGCTCCCGGGCGCAGCTGTGCGGGCAGCACTGCCTTGACGGAACTCCCAGCGCCCACCCCTGCTGGGACCTGGGCCCCTTCCCAAGCCTGGCCTGGGTGTGGGTAGGAATGCTGTCGTCCGCCGGGAGCAGGCAGCTCCAGAACCTGTTTTCTTCCCAACCCGGGACCTGGTGGTTCAGCCCTGGGCAGCCAGATCCAAGACCCTCAGGTCAGGGTGGCCCTGCGAGGTCTCGGCCGGCTGCACAGAGGCCCCTCCTTCG
>NW_005254494.1:0-282 GCF_000412655.1 Myotis brandtii | reverse complement strand
ATACAATATTTCAAAATTTTCCATTCTTATTGAAGCATTTTTCACATCCTGTACCAATTTCATTTTTAGCAGATTTTTTTAATAATGTTTGTAGAGTTGAACAATGTCATGAAAATTTGAGCAATTTCCACCTACAAGTCTATAATGAACTTGCCCTTCCTGACTGCTCCCCTGCTAAGGCATAAAAAGGGTGCTCTTCTCTAATCCACCCCTCCCATCACAGCCTTGATTCACATCCCATCTTGCAATCTCTCAAGCTTACTCTATTTGTTACGTCCTATC
>NW_005254493.1:0-282 GCF_000412655.1 Myotis brandtii | reverse complement strand
TCTCTCCCTCTCGTTCTAAAAAATCAATAAAAACATTTTTTTAAAAAGAAAAAATTGAGTATATGTAACTTTAAAAAAAAATGACCACTTGATAACTGAATATGACCACATGTGATTTTGGTGCCTTTTGAGTTTACAGTCACAGGGCAATGTAAAGTTTCCTAAATTGGGACTCTATCTAAATGCTTTCTTAAGGCTCTAAGAGTTTTCATATTTGTTCCTTCCCACTCCCTCATCAGAGTCAGCCTTCCTGGCCCTGGCCAGTGTAGCTCAGTTGATTGG
>NW_005254492.1:0-282 GCF_000412655.1 Myotis brandtii | reverse complement strand
ATGATCACTTCCTAGATGATGGGATTTCTAAAATCTTGTACTTTATCATGTAACTTGGAGTGTCTCGTGTAACTTTAGTTCCATCAATTGTGAAGAAAAGTCCTTTTAGACTCTTTCTGTAATTAAAGCAGGATTTCATATACACCAGCCCACTGAATTCCCCACCTCGCCTTTCCTATCTTCCTGGTACCCAACACCTATTATAGAGCAAATACTGTATTTGAGACATCAGGGAATGGCAGGAGATTTTAGAAGAACCAGTCCTAGCCCAAGCCCATGAGC
>NW_005254491.1:0-282 GCF_000412655.1 Myotis brandtii | reverse complement strand
TCTATATCCTTTATCTTGACTTTGCTTCCTTCCTTCCTTCCCACAATGCCACCTGAAGTGCCATCTCCTATTAGAAGTCCCCTAGTGCCAAACAAGGAAGCTGGAGGAGCACTTCCCGGTCCCAGTGAAAGTAGAAAACAGAAAACCAATGGAAATGGCTTGATACATCTGGTACCACTGAATATAATTTGATCCCCTGGTAACAAATTATTTATAATTGGCATTTACTTGTAAAGACCTGGAAACCATTTTCAAGTGACCAATTCAGAATTTCCCTTGAGA
>NW_005254490.1:0-282 GCF_000412655.1 Myotis brandtii | reverse complement strand
TTATTATTCAGGACTTTTAGACTTATTAAGTCTAAAAACTACAACAAAATAAGACAGTGTGTATTAGCACAGAGAGAGGGGTAAAGAGGCTAAAGGAATATAGAGAAAGCCAGGAATAGACCCCTAGAACTGGAACAGAATCTGTGAGTTTTGTAATTATATGGGGGGAGGCGGGGGATTAAATCACTACTTCAAATCCCTCTGCACCTACCCGGAGGCCATAGTGGTACTATATTTCTTTTAAAGACTTTAAGATTTACTTTTCTCATTTGTGCTTTTAAT
>NW_005254489.1:0-282 GCF_000412655.1 Myotis brandtii | reverse complement strand
GGCAGCCTCAGTTCTTCCCCCCTAACACTCCAGGTCTTCGGGGCCTGGGGCTGCTGAGCTACGGTGGGCAGTCTGCCTCTGACCTCCCAACAGTCAATGAATGCAGAGGCTGCCCCTTGGGGCGTGTCTCCCCATTTAACCAGAACCGTGCTGTGACCTCGATGATGGAGGGTGGAGGCGGGGACTGGGGGCCCCACCAGCAGCTCAGAGCACACGCACCAGCCTCTCTCCAGCCTCCTCCCCCATGTTGTGTCTGGGTGACAACAGCCGTGTCTCTTGGGC
>NW_005254488.1:0-282 GCF_000412655.1 Myotis brandtii | reverse complement strand
TGCTTTAAAATTTCCACAATTAAAATATTAAAAATGTTTAAAATTCAGTGCTTGTATTATACGTTACCAATACATCAATAGAAAAAGTGTCCTAGTATTTTTAAACACACATCAGACTTGAAAATGTAGGGTGTTCATTTTTTCTGCCAATGTATACCTCTCAGTTCAGTCTGTGTCCTTTGGGTCTGCTGGACTGTCTCCCAAAAGTTATCCTGGATATTTCTAAATCCATTGGTCGATTGAAAAATCTCTCTACTTACCTTTGACCATACAAGTTGATTT
>NW_005254487.1:0-282 GCF_000412655.1 Myotis brandtii | reverse complement strand
CCTCTACCAGCAGGATGCATGAGTTGACCCTGTGTAGCTTAACATTTTTCACCCATGACCGTAATAAAAGCGTAAAAGCTGTGACAAAAAATGGGAATGAGAACTAATGGACTAGATGAGTGTCATCAAGGCCACCAACCATTTTATTAACTGTTGTCCCTTTTACAAATACCTTAAAGTTAAAATTTCCCCCCAGTCCTGACTATGGGGTTTGCACCTTTTTAATAAGAAGCTTTGATGACCCAATCAGGTTTTTGCCTGTGACTGAAGCCGATCTATAGG
>NW_005254486.1:0-282 GCF_000412655.1 Myotis brandtii | reverse complement strand
AGCACATTACCCTTTTATTATTATAGATTATTTATTGAGCAAAGGTTCTAGGTGCTGGAAGATGACAAACAGAACCCCTGTTCTGGTGTAACTTAGAGTCTGGTGAGGCAATAAACAAAACTGACATATAGAAGAGAAAGTGCTGGGTGGGAATTGCAATTTAAATAAGGCGGTCATGGTGGGCCTCACCATGAAGGTGATGCCTGATGATGCAGAGCAGATGACAGAGCCCTGTAGGTATCTAGGAAGAACATGCATGCAAGACGAAGAGAGTGGCATATG
>NW_005254485.1:0-282 GCF_000412655.1 Myotis brandtii | reverse complement strand
GGCCGGCTGGGGGAGGGGCTGTGGAAGGTTGAGGCACCGCGGTTGCACCCCTTCCAGCCTCTACAGAGGCTCCAGGACCACGGGCCTCCCTGCCTCTCCTAGTGCCACCTCTGTGGACGGAGGGGCCGCACAGCTCGGGTGGGATCGGCCCGGGCCCACTGCCGCCGCCCCACCTCTCCCACGCCACCAGCCCTTGGCCCTCGCAGCTGCTGCGGCTTTGTCCGGAAGGACGGCCATTGACGTCTAGAAGATGTCCGCTCTAATTAGCATATTACCCTTTTA
>NW_005254484.1:0-282 GCF_000412655.1 Myotis brandtii | reverse complement strand
CACTTTAATCTCTCTGGTCTGGATTTCATTTCTGTAAAATAAAGGATCTAGAATGGATGATCAGAAGTTTTCTTCCTGTTGAATTTAAGATGTCATAGACCCAAAGGGAGAGATATTGTAAGTCATGGGCTTCCATAGGGAAGTGATATAAGAGGAAATCCAGGTCATTATGAAGGAGAACTTAATTGGGAGTCAAGAAATGCCAGTTCTCAGAGGAGCTGAAAACCTATCTCCACACAAGAACTTGCACACAAATGCTTATAGCAGCTTTATTCATAATTG
>NW_005254483.1:0-282 GCF_000412655.1 Myotis brandtii | reverse complement strand
TATATTTTATTTTGTTTTATTTAACCCACTGTATCCAGATATTACCATTTTAACATGTATTCCATATAAAATTTATTAATGGATGTTATACATTTTTTATTAAGTTCAGAATCTGATGTGTATTTTATAATACAGCACATGGCAGTTTGTACTAGTCACATTTCAAGTGCTCAATAGCTACATGTAGCTGGTGGTCCTTGTATTGACAATGCATTTCTAGAAATATAGTATGAACAAACATATAAAATCTAATTTAATTTCATCTAATTTTCTGCAAAAAAA
>NW_005254482.1:0-282 GCF_000412655.1 Myotis brandtii | reverse complement strand
GATGATTCAACATCACGAAAGCAGACACTCCCCTTGTGTTAAATGTACAGATTCAATCTAATCTTGCCCTCAAATACCAACAGATTGGGATTTGTTTTTTAATTTTGTTTCATTTTAATCTTTTTAACCAAAAAGATGACTCTGAAATAAATAATCACCTCTAGAGATAAATAAAATATGAAGTGACCAAGCTATAATAATGAAAGCACCACAGGACGTGGCACCTCCAGAGGAGCAAATCAACGGGACAGAAGGACCCCAAGACACCTTTCAAAAGGGCGA
>NW_005254481.1:0-282 GCF_000412655.1 Myotis brandtii | reverse complement strand
AGTACTTGTGAGTCTTTTTGCATCTGAATTGCTACATTTTTAAAAGTCATTAGGTCAATAATTAATGCCAATATACAGACTTAATTGTATTTCTTATGGAATTTCCCTGTATTTACTAGCTTACCACCACTTTCAGGCATATGTGTATCAGATCAATATCTATTTGAAACAAAGACCAGAATACCCACCTTTCCAAATAACATATATTGGAAAATAAAATAAAGTATTTAATGGAATCCCAGACTAGGTTTATGAAGGTAAGCTATATTCTTCTTTCTACTG
>NW_005254480.1:0-282 GCF_000412655.1 Myotis brandtii | reverse complement strand
AAGTTAGATAAAGATGTGAGACCTGAGAAACCAGTGGATTAAAAAAAAAAAATCTGTCCTCTTCAGAGAATTATTTTTTGAGTATTCCTTCCTCTCGAAAGCATGGGGGTAAAGGAGCATTTGAGATAGTGATTTGTAGGATAGTAACATGCTTGTGTATTGCTGCTGGGATTTCCTGTACCCAAATTTATTTTTAAAAATTATCTCCAGCATCGGATTATTACAATTACTCTTCGAACATAAAGAGATATAAAGGGCACTGCACAGGTGCATTTTTGACAC
>NW_005254479.1:0-282 GCF_000412655.1 Myotis brandtii | reverse complement strand
ATTGCATCCCCTTTTTTATTACTAATGTGATACATTTTATTTTTCTCTCCTTTTAGATAGACATTTTTAGCTATTTGATTTTGTAAAGATCTGTCTATTTAATGTCTTCCAGCCTTGGCTATATTTTTTCAATTCTGTTCTTTTTTCTAATGTATTCTTTTCTGCTTTTATCTATATTAGTTTATTCAATTAATTTTAAACACGTTGTTATGGAAATTTCAAACCAACAGACAATTTTATTTTATTTTTATTTGTTGTTGTTAATCCTCACCTGAGGATATT
>NW_005254478.1:0-282 GCF_000412655.1 Myotis brandtii | reverse complement strand
ACACTGGCCAGGGCTCAACTTATTTTTCATTGGACTGAACCAAATGAGTGCAAATTAGGGGTAGATGGATTTGGCGTGGTGCTAAGCACATGGTAAGAGCTCAGTATATGAGTTGTTATTATCATTACGTTAACTTAGGGAAGGCCACAAAGAAGATACTCCAGGCTAGCCCCCACAGATCACTCTCCCCCACTCTCTTGATGATGGGAGGAAGTACAGTGGATTGATGGATGGACCAGGCTGATATATTTTGTCTGTCCCTTTTCCAAAGCTGAGGATTAA
>NW_005254477.1:0-282 GCF_000412655.1 Myotis brandtii | reverse complement strand
TGTTTTCTATTTCAGCGATTTCTTTAATCTTTATTTCTTTTCCTCTGCATGATTTGGGTTTCCAGTAATTTTTGTTTGTTTGCTTCTTAATATGGAAGCTTAAGTTTGGATTTGAAACTTTTCTTTTTTTCTAATATAGGCATTTAAAGTTATACATTTCTCTCCAAGCATTTTTAAAGTTTTGTCCCATAAGTTTTGGTAATTTTAATTTTCATGTAAACTATTTTCTAATTTCCCTTGATTTATTCTTTTATGCATTGTTTAATTTCCTAATACTTGTGG
>NW_005254476.1:0-282 GCF_000412655.1 Myotis brandtii | reverse complement strand
AGCAGAAGCTCTAAGTGAGGGGGGAACCGGGTCGGGCGGGGCTCCCGGGTGACCGCTCCAGCTTTGCGGCCACTGCTGTCCGCCCGCGTGTGGGCGTTTTATCGAGGGAGGAGGGGTGGGTGCCCAGGCCCTGACCCGCGAGGTGTGTGGGCCTCAGGTTGTGCGTCGCTGGGTCCCATGTCAGGCCCCATGGCTTTGCTCCTGCCACTTGGGCATGAAGTTGGACTAAGGCTCCTTCCTTAAGCAGAGAAAACACGTCCACGAGGTGTTCGCTCGAGTCCG
>NW_005254475.1:0-282 GCF_000412655.1 Myotis brandtii | reverse complement strand
GTGCACTGGTCCTCTAGTGTATATTTAATGAGGATTCCCTTTTTAAATATAGCCACAACATTGTAATTACCTTTAAAAATATTTTACAATGATTTCTTAATATTGAATCTCCAGTCAGTGATCAGATTTCTTGTCTCATAAATGTCTTAATTTAAAAATTTGCTTCTTTTGTAAGGGTTTAATTAAAATCTATACATTGTTAGAGGTTAATGTGTTTAACTCTTTTCCAAGTATATTAAAGCCAACTTCTACTAGCAAGTTAAGTTGATTAAACCTCCTTCC
>NW_005254474.1:0-282 GCF_000412655.1 Myotis brandtii | reverse complement strand
AAAGCATAATATGCTAATTAGACTGGACATCGAAAATCCTTCTGGACATCTTTCTGGACAAAACTGTGGTGGTTGTGAGGGCCAAGGGTGGCTGTGAGGGAAGAGGGCAGGCAGCCACAGTGGCCAGCAGTGGCAGCAGCGGTGGGGTGATGGGGATGGCGCCTTCCCCTAATCAGCCTGGTCGCCTCTCACAGAGGGAGACCAGACTGTGGCTTAGGCCACTCCCCATGGGTTGGGTTGAAACTAGCTCTCTGACATCCCCCAAGGGGTTCTGGATTGCAA
>NW_005254473.1:0-282 GCF_000412655.1 Myotis brandtii | reverse complement strand
AACCAACAAGGATGATGCTATCTAGGCATTTCAGAAATAGAAGGGTCAGGTTGGAGCTAAGATTTCTGACCTGCAAAACTGGAAAAATATAATTGCCATTTTCTAAGAAGAGTAGAAGAGGCAATAGCAGGAGTCCTATGTTAGATGTGATACTTTTGAAATTCTGTTACTAACCTGATTGGAAATATAGAGTAGAGAGTGGATTACATGAACCAACAAACTCCTGGCTGGACATAGATGTTTAGTAGTTGTCAGCATATGAATGATGTTTAGAACAAAGGG
>NW_005254472.1:0-282 GCF_000412655.1 Myotis brandtii | reverse complement strand
ATTATTCGGAGGCCTGTTTTCATAGGAAGCCATTCTTCTCTACAGTCCAAGTTGAGCTCAGCCTTCTACATAAACCAGATGCTCCCAGCGTCAGCCAGCGGCTTCTCTGGAAACCGTGCCGGGCGCCTGGGGGATGGTGCAGCTGCTCCTCTCGGCCCCCAGGAGGCGAGGGAACCTGTGTGCGCCTCTCCGCTGACCCAGCGGAGCACCCATCTGTGGGGTTGCAGGCAGGGGGAGGGGCGTAGGGTCTAGGCAGTGGTTCTCAACCTTCCTAATGCCGCG
>NW_005254471.1:0-282 GCF_000412655.1 Myotis brandtii | reverse complement strand
CCCTGAAGAGACCTGGGATCAGGTTACTGGACCTGGCATGCTCTGCTCATGACCTTCAGCCCAGTAGTGGGGCAGAGCAGCCTGGCATATGGAGGCTTGAGACTGCCAGAGTGATTTCCAAATCCACCCACTGGGGAGGCAAAAGCTTCTTCTGTGTGACCACAAGGAAGAGCCCTGTTAACTTTGGAGAAGGTGGGCAGCCTTAGAGGATGAAGCTAGGACTAGTTGTGCGTGCTGATGCCAGGGCCCATGGTCACCTGGGGAATCAGGCCCAGACTAGGC
>NW_005254470.1:0-282 GCF_000412655.1 Myotis brandtii | reverse complement strand
TTGTATTTCCAGCTTGGCCCTGGGATGAGGTGCCCGATAGGTCTGCCTATTTGGCCGCCATTTTCTCCTCCTCTACATTATATTCAATTTTCAGGTATTATGGGAATGTTTCTAGGCTCTGTGTTCCATTAAATTGGTCCACATATCTAACTGCCAATAACCCACTGTTTTAATCATTGTAGCTTTATAATTGGCTATCAATATATGATAGAATGAACTCTGTCATCCTCTAGAAATGCTGTATTCTTGGACCTTTGTTTCATATAAATTTTGGGATCACCT
>NW_005254469.1:0-282 GCF_000412655.1 Myotis brandtii | reverse complement strand
TTAATCCTCACCCGAGGATATTCCCATTGACTTTGGTTGCCTCCTGCACATGCCCCAACCAGGGCTAGGGGCTGAACCGGCAACCCAGGAATGTGACCTTGACTGGGAATCGAGCCGTGACCCTGTGGTGTGTGGGCCAGTGCCCTAACCACTGAACCACCGGCCAAGGCAAATTGACACTTCTTGAACCAATTATCCATACCCTGAATGTTCTTTCATCTTGTAATGGGAAAACCAGACACACTCTGAAACTGCAGTTTGTGTACCTTGTAGGCAACATAG
>NW_005254468.1:0-282 GCF_000412655.1 Myotis brandtii | reverse complement strand
GAGACGGGCGGCCACGCCGTCCACTTCCTAGTTTTCTCTGGGAAAGAAACGTTCCTGATGGTTAAAAAGTAAAATCAACATAAATCAGTGAAACGATGAGAAATAATCAGGGAAACGACTTTGTATGCAAAATAGGCGAGGAAAGTCGGACGCTTTTAAAACTATTTGTATTGATTTTTAGTTTGAGAGAAAGGAAGGCGGGGGGCGAGACAGAAACATCCACGAGGAGAGCGGATCACTGACCGGCTGCCGCCTGCCCGCCCCCCACTGGGGACTGAGCCC
>NW_005254467.1:0-282 GCF_000412655.1 Myotis brandtii | reverse complement strand
AAAAAATATATAGGTATACTTAACAGTTTTTTGCAATGGCCCTGGAGCTTGTATAACATATACACACATGAGATTAAAAGTAAGACAATATCGACTGAGTTCCCTGGGAACATAAAAAGATGTGTAAGACAGGCTGAACGCGTTTATGTAGGACATAAGCTATTACAACTTGCCCATGTCAGCAATATCCTCTTTGCTGAGGTATAAAATACCAGAGGCCAGTGTACCTCATATCAATACCCACTAATGATATTGTGTACTTCAAAGAGATCCCCCCATCCC
>NW_005254466.1:0-282 GCF_000412655.1 Myotis brandtii | reverse complement strand
CTGTCAAAAATTCACATTGTTGACCTTTCTCCTAGCCTTCTCCAAAAGAGCCGGTAACAACTATTTACTAAGGTAACTATGCATTGTAGGAAAGGAAAATTATCAAAGTGGCCCAAATGCCCATAGGTATGGGCTGATAGAAGGCAATATAGTAGGCAATATATTGCCTTCTATCAGCCCATACCTACTGCCTCCTGGGGAGTTCCCTAAAACTAGTTGACGGAGGAAGAGAAAACTTGAGCCTGGTTCTGTACAATGTGTGGGCACCCCCTGAAAGTGGAC
>NW_005254465.1:0-282 GCF_000412655.1 Myotis brandtii | reverse complement strand
ATCCATGAAGGTTGGAATCAACTTCTTCCAAACTCCTATCAATGTTGATATTTTGACGTCTTCCCATGAATCACAAATGCTCTTAATGGCATCTGGAATGGTGAATCCTTTCCATAAGATTTTCATTTTAGTTTACCCAGATCCATTAGAGGAATGACTATCTATGGTGGCTATAGCTGTACAAAACGTACTTCTTAAATAATAAGACTTGAATGTTGAAATGACTCCTTGATCCACGGGCTGCAGAATGGATGTTGTGTTAGCAGGCTTGAAAACAACATT
>NW_005254464.1:0-282 GCF_000412655.1 Myotis brandtii | reverse complement strand
GCCCCGCCCGCCGCAGCACGTCCTGCAGGAGGAGGCCTCGGCCATCCAGGGGTTCCTGGTGTCCTTGAAACTGGACCTCAAGCAGCCTCTGGAGAAGGTCAGTGCCTGGAGGGGCTGCCCGGCCGCAGGGCTTGTGGAGGCTGCGCTGACCTTACCGGAAGCTCCGTGTGCATGGAAAGTGCCAGAAAGACACGACGAGGGGTGCCGTGGCCACGGGGAGGCTCTGCTCCTGCCATGGCCGCAGGACACGCAGCTCCGATGGGGGGCCAGGCCCAGGGGGGA
>NW_005254463.1:0-282 GCF_000412655.1 Myotis brandtii | reverse complement strand
GACTCTGTCAGAAGTGGTTCGATATTATGAAAATCTCATAAATTACATGAAACACAGGTCATTTACGCCAGAGCAAGAGCTATTTCAGGTGCACAGACAAGCACAGTTTGGAGAGGAAGATGTAGCTAGAACAAGCAGAGGACACTGATGGATCTTTTTAGCAATCATTTCTGATGGTGAGTGACTTTTCCCACATTTACCCACAGGCCAGTAAAGGTTCCCAGAAAAACACAATTTTCATACATATTTTACAGTTTTCTTTACCATTTTAAAAGGAAATGA
>NW_005254462.1:0-282 GCF_000412655.1 Myotis brandtii | reverse complement strand
CGTCTCCCTGACCTACTGGAGAGTTTCACAAAGAGGACGCACTTTGAATCAAGACACACGTGAGCTCAATATCCAGCTCTGCTCCAGCTACCATGTGACCTTGGCAGTGGGCGGAGCCTCTGAGGTTCTTCTCATTTGGCTCCGCACAGAATTCACTCCTAAGAAAACTGAGCTCTGCTTAGAAAACTAAGTTTTGGATTAGAAAGAGAGGGAAAGGCGTATAATGTCCCCTGCTGATTTACAAACGCTCAGGGGCGGAAAGGTGTTCAGGAGACAGGAGGG
>NW_005254461.1:0-282 GCF_000412655.1 Myotis brandtii | reverse complement strand
GAGAGGTTTTCATTTTCTAGAGGTTTAATTTTTTTCCATGACAATGTATTGTCACAGTTAAAAAATTTAAAAAATCTAAATCTTTTAAAGATTTTTACCATATTAAAATGCTAGCTGAATAAAAATGAACATAACAGCAATTACAATAAAATAATAGGAGACTGTGACAACAAGGTTCAAATTAATATCTATATTATAAAAGGCCTGTGGCCGTCACACCCTAATGCGGAATGACCAAAGAACTGGTCACCAGGAGGTGCTGGAGCACCTCTCAGTCCCTCC
>NW_005254460.1:0-282 GCF_000412655.1 Myotis brandtii | reverse complement strand
TGTGCAAAACGTTTTCTAGGGTCTATATTGAGGAGTAACATTTGGGGAGTCATAAGTATGCTCCGAATCAACTTAACAGATAAAGCCAAATTGTTCTTCAAGGTACCAGTTTCTGTTACCACCATTTAGAATGAGATTTCTGATTTCTCCCCATTCTTTCCCCCATTTGTATTAGATTTTCAAAGTCTTGCCAATTGGATTGTAGTGAAATGGTATTTCATTATAGTTGTAAGTGTAAGTATAGGTTTAGACATTTCAGAGCATTTATGAATTTCCTGGTTT
>NW_005254459.1:0-282 GCF_000412655.1 Myotis brandtii | reverse complement strand
ATTCCACACGTTCCTTGCAAGTCCCGAGAGGCTGTACTTGGCACACGATGTCCTCTCACAGACAGGAAACCCGTCTGGGCCTCACCCAGGGGCCCCTCATCCAAACCACACACAGAGGCAGAAACCCCGTCAGGTTAGTGCTTTTTAAAGCAAATTGTGTTTTCTTAAGCAGCATCTGCCGCACACGTTTAAGAAGTAGAAGCACACGTGAGTGCAACAGGTCATGTGATCTAGAAGCTGCGCTTTGCACATCTGTGGGTGGACTCCGATCTTGTGCAATCA
>NW_005254458.1:0-282 GCF_000412655.1 Myotis brandtii | reverse complement strand
TCCCCACAGGCCACCCCAAGGGACCCCACCTGTGCACAATTTGTGCACTGGGCCTCTAGTATTACATAAATTAAAATATATAGATGCAATATCTTTTCCTTTGTTTCCAGCTTTGAAAATGAAAGTACCACAAATCTTCATTTGCTTTTATCTCCTTAAGATAATAAAGAAATTCAAAACAAAGCACTCTTCAAGCTTTTAGCCTTGTTTTCAATTGCCAATGCGCAACAACAGTTAAAAAGAATCAAGATATAGAAGAATTAGTTATGGAACACACCATTG
>NW_005254457.1:0-282 GCF_000412655.1 Myotis brandtii | reverse complement strand
GAACCCAAAACCTAGGTATATGCCTTGATGGGAAATCAAACTCACTCCAACCAACAGAGCCACCCAGCCAGAGCTAGCGTATTTCTTAATTAAAGGAAAAGTAAGGCACGTATGAATGTTTAAGCCCTGGAATCAAATCATCACCAAAAAACAAACTCTGTATAATTTGGTTTTGGAGGTGATTTGATTGTACATGTTACATTAATTATAAATATAACATTAATATTAAATAATTTAAATTTTAACATAAAGGAAATTATATATAAATTACATATATACATA
>NW_005254456.1:0-282 GCF_000412655.1 Myotis brandtii | reverse complement strand
GGGGGGTCAGGGCTCGGTGGCCCGAGCGCAGGGACGCCCCCTGGTCCTAACCTGGGGGGAGCGCACCGGCACCCCGCGGCCTGTGCCTGGAGCGCATTGTTGGCATTCCAGATCCAAGATTGCCAAAGCAGCCGGTGGAAAGCAGGCGCCGGCCACGCCCCGGGGCCACCCACCCACAAGGAGCTGGAGAGGGGAGGGGAGGGGCGAGGCGGGCGGCCAGGACCAGAACACCACACCCAGAAACGGGTTCTTAGCTTCCTGCCCCCACTCCACGCCCCAACC
>NW_005254455.1:0-282 GCF_000412655.1 Myotis brandtii | reverse complement strand
CAGGACAGTGATTCCTGCTGGGGATTTTGGAGATGATGCTCATACCCGGGGTCAAAGCTGACAGCTACAAGACAGGTTACTTAACGTCTCTGAACCTGAGTTTTCTTAGCTCTAAGTTGGGAGTGAAAAGTCAGGAAACCAGATGTTCCAGTTTGCCTGCCGCTGATCTACGTCTCTCTCATGCTCTTCTGTCTGGTTGACTCCCCCACTTCACTCTCAGAAATGCCCCAGTTTGGACAGTAAATCATATGGTCACCCTACTGCTAGCAGTACCCTCTGCAC
>NW_005254454.1:0-282 GCF_000412655.1 Myotis brandtii | reverse complement strand
TCGGACTAAAATACAAAGCAGCACTGAACACCCACTTCTCTGGGTCACTCTTTGTTCCACCTAAAGGGAAAATAAAATAGTGGCACTGAAGAGCCAGGCAGCCCATTGTTTTCCCATAGGTAGAGGACTATTTGGATGTCCTAAAGATGTTTTTATTTACAATTTTTAAAAATTACTTTTGGATTTTTCCAATCATTTTCTACCATATTTACAGATCTTGCAGGAAATGCAATTATAGCTAGATTAACATCAGTTCTAATTGGCAATGATTTAAAATGAAAT
>NW_005254453.1:0-282 GCF_000412655.1 Myotis brandtii | reverse complement strand
GGTCAATGGTCAATCACTGAGCCATGCTGGCTGGGCTTACTTTTTTTGTTTGTTTGTTTTTTTAGATTCCATATATACATGAAATCATACTATAATTGTCTTTCTCTGACATATTGCATTTACCATTAATATCCTTTAGGTTCATCCATGTTTTGCAGATAGTAAGATTTCATTCTTTTTTATGGCCAACTAATATTATATTGTATGTAGCTACCACAACATTTTTTTTAAATATATTTTATTGATTTTTTATTTTTATTTTTTTAAATATATATTTTATTG
>NW_005254452.1:0-282 GCF_000412655.1 Myotis brandtii | reverse complement strand
GATGGTCTCTCGGAGTAAATGGCAAAGTCTCTGATATGGAACAAGCGAGGCACACTTAAAAGTGAGAAGGCCAGTATGACAGCCAGTCACAGGTGATAACATGGACAGAGACCAGTTGGAGCAAGCAAGCCTTGAGGACTGCTGCGGATAATGAGGCATAACCAGTACTATGAAGGCTACTATTCCAACTACCACGAACTGGCTTAAACAATAACCAATATAATAACAATAATAGCAATAGCTAATATTTGCACATTATATATACAGTACTTAGGCATTGTG
>NW_005254451.1:0-282 GCF_000412655.1 Myotis brandtii | reverse complement strand
CAGGCCGATCCTCTATCCACTGAGCCAAACTGTTTAGGGCCTTGGGAGACTTTTTAAAACCCTCTTCCCCTCCGGGGGAGAGCACCGCATGAAAACCAGGCGAGCAAGTGCCTGCGAGGGGAGCAGAGATCCTCAGACTGGTCTCTTGTGCTAAAGTCATGGTTCCCGTGGGCACGGAGTGGGACCCTGATGCCTGGGATGGAGATGTTGGGGTGGATGCAACTGAGAACCTTGTACTGCTAGCAAGGAGCCCCCTCCCACTTGTTAGCATAGAGTTGGCGC
>NW_005254450.1:0-282 GCF_000412655.1 Myotis brandtii | reverse complement strand
TTATTTGCCTGTAGCTACAAACTGGGCCTCACTCTTTCCAGAACTCCCTTTCCACAAGGGCGGTTATTTCTTCCTACCTCTGCCCTCCAGTTTCCAGAACGTATAGGGTTGGAGGTAGCCCTATAATAAGATACAGGCAGAGTTCGAAGGAGATGGGTATTGGGCAAGAGTGCAGAGGCTGGTGGACAGAAAACGAGCCAAGGCTGAACCCCTGTAGACACAGGAGGAGCCTTGACAAAGTAACTCTTAACTACACAGTCTCAGCTCTTGGGACTGGACATC
>NW_005254449.1:0-282 GCF_000412655.1 Myotis brandtii | reverse complement strand
AGAGAGAGAGAGAGAGAGAGATTATAAAGAATTGGCTCACATGATTATGGAGAATGACAAGTCCCACTATCTATGGGGTGAGTTGACAAGCTTGAGACCCAAGAGAACTAATATTATAGCTCTAGTCTGAGGGCACACTAGCCTATAGACACAGGAAGAGCCAATGTTTCCATTTGAGTCAGGCCTTCAACTGATTGAATGAAACCCACTTACATTATTGAGGGCAATCTGTTCTACTCACTCTGCCCATCTATATATATAAAAGGCTAATATGCTAAGTGT
>NW_005254448.1:0-282 GCF_000412655.1 Myotis brandtii | reverse complement strand
AAAAATACATTTTTATGTAAAATGTACAAATTGCCAAATGTAAAAAGGGGCAATTCATTCAAGGCATCAAATTCAAATGTAAAACAATGAGCCAATATCCGGAGGAATAGGGCATTTGTCATAGAACTTCAACATTTTTACACAGGTTCTATATTCTTACAAAAACGACGTGAGTTACACAGGGAGATCTACAGGCTGCATGGCAATGTTGTTCATTGCGAAGAGGGGCCGACGGAAGCCGAGGCCGCTGACTCTAAACTGTGTATGTGGCCGCACTGGGAT
>NW_005254447.1:0-282 GCF_000412655.1 Myotis brandtii | reverse complement strand
CTTTTTAAAAATCTATCTAGTCATCCAAGCAATCTAAGCTATTGTCTCAGTCCCATTAACTTCAGTGTCAACTTGTGCTTCTGATCAGCAACTGAACAAAGTCCTAAGTTGATGGCCCCTTGGCATCAACAGAGATCTTTTCAAACACTTAGCACTTAGCACTGTTGGAGCAGAAACTGGTTTGCATATTCTTCCCAATGACCTGTTCTTTGGACTGCCTGGGAAGCTGATCAAAGGCCTTGGGAGTCCCACCGAGTCTGGCTTTGCTGATTTTGAGGACAT
>NW_005254446.1:0-282 GCF_000412655.1 Myotis brandtii | reverse complement strand
TATTTCCCTGTGGGGAGACCCTCATCGCTCATTCTCCTTGTTGGATTCCCAGGGGACTGAGCCCTCCCAACCTAGAATGGCCTTATAATTTACCCTTCAAACTATGGCTTCCTTTTAGAGTAAAAAACTTTTTAAATTAAAATTGTACAATTTTTGAAATATATCTTTACTAACCAACAAATTGGTTTCATTAAATTGGTCGACCTATAAAATAGTTCTATTCAGAGACAGCTTTCAAAAGTAAGTCTTTTTGCCCTAGCTGGTTTGGCTCAGTGGATAGAG
>NW_005254445.1:0-282 GCF_000412655.1 Myotis brandtii | reverse complement strand
CCCTCCCAGCCACCCACCCTGGGAAACTGGCACAGAACGGGTCTTCGTCTGTGTTTTCCTGTCCTTTCTTCCCAGCCCTTCCCCTCCCCTCAGTTAACCTAGTCTGAAGCTTTGGGGACACGCTGTCATCTGTTAGCGCAGAGGAAGATTGCAGGTTCAGTGGTTGCTTTCACCCAATTTTTATTTTTGTTTTTTTGTCTCCTAATTTTTAAACAAAAAAATGAATCTCTAATAGTGGGAATTTCAAGTTAGTTGAAAGCCAGTATTAAAGATAATTTTGAG
>NW_005254444.1:0-282 GCF_000412655.1 Myotis brandtii | reverse complement strand
AAATAAATAAAAGTCGTCAAAAAAAAAACACAAAAAAAACCAAAAGGAAGATAAACAATCCAATAAAAAAAAAATAATGGGCAAAGGGCCTAAATAGACAATTTTCAAAAGAGTACATACAAAAGGCCAAGAGACGTATTAAAACATGCTCAAAGTCACTAATCATCCGAGATAAATGCAAATCAAAACCAGATACCATATCACACCTGGCAGAATGGCTACTATCAACAAATCAACCACCAGTTAGTGCTGGAGAGGATGCGGAGAAAAAGGAACTCTCTT
>NW_005254443.1:0-282 GCF_000412655.1 Myotis brandtii | reverse complement strand
TGGTCAGGTTTTGATTTTGGTCATAAATTATCACTACCAACACGTTATATTTAGATTCACAGCAGTACCAGAAAAATACACCTATAAATAATACACTATCTTTTCACATAGTCCACTTAAAGCCTCATCTTTTAACTGGGACAATTGTTGGAATGCCCCGGAACTCTTTTTTCCAGTAAAAGTAAAACCAAAGTAATTATCTATCAGAATTATCCAGCAATGGCACCTTCGGCCTCTGCTCCTTTCCTGTTGGTCTTCTGAGCTAAAATACTTTTTTTTTTT
>NW_005254442.1:0-281 GCF_000412655.1 Myotis brandtii | reverse complement strand
TCAAGTGGGCTGCTCAGAGAGCTTCCTTGACCTTTTATAAAGAAAGTCACAGAGACAGAAGAAGTGAGCCAGCTAGGCTGTGTGGACTCAGAAAACAAGTTACAGAGGCAAAAGAATGGCCCTTAGAAACAGGTTCAGGGGATTAGCCTGGGATGAGCTACAGCTGCCAGCTGCTCTCTAGGTTACAAGTATCATGGGGACCTATAGAACTTAGGAGAAAGAAAGCAAGGATAACAAGCATATTCTAGAGCAGTAGTTCTCAACCTTCCTAATGCCGTGAC
>NW_005254441.1:0-281 GCF_000412655.1 Myotis brandtii | reverse complement strand
GAGAACAGCTTTTATTGTGGCCAAGATTTCACTTTTCTACCTAAATCACATGTACTTTTAAGATTCAATCTTTGTCCTCCGGAGCAGACCTGGTCTTGTTCCCCTTCCCTCCCCCCAGAACCAAATCAAACAATTGGCTGTCATCAGTGGTTGTAAGGGGATGCACAATTTGGTTAACCAAATGTTCTGCTCATTTGAGATGTCTCCTGGTATATGAGGACAACCAGATCTCAGATAATTAAAATAACAATCAAATAGACCACACACACACACACACACAC
>NW_005254440.1:0-281 GCF_000412655.1 Myotis brandtii | reverse complement strand
TGGCTCTGCCCAGGATAGTGTTAGGGTTGGGGTTAGGCATAGGGTTAGGCTTAGGGTTAGGGTTAGGTTTAGGTTTATGGCTCTCCCTAGGATAGTTTTAGGGTTAGCTTTAGGGTTGGGTTAGGGTTATGATTTGGTTAGGGTTAAGGTTAGGGTTATGGTTAGGGTTAGGTTTAGTATAATGGCTCTGCCTGGAACAGGGTTTGGGTTAGGGTTAGGGTTAGGGTTACGGTTATGGGTATGTTTATGGCTCTGCCCAGGATAGTGTTTGGGTTAGGGTT
>NW_005254439.1:0-281 GCF_000412655.1 Myotis brandtii | reverse complement strand
ATTGTTGAAAGCATTACATATGTCCCCTTTTCTCCCCCATTGAACCCCTCCACCCCACACCCCCCGACCCAGCTCTTCACCACCCTATTGGCTATGTCCATGGATTTATATATGCCATATAAATTCTTTGGTTAAACTCTTCCCACTGCTCCTCCCCCTTCCCTCTGAGATTCACCAGTCTGTTCATGCTTCCATGTCTCTCTGCATGATTTCATTTCTTTTAAATTTGTCAAGCTTTGGTTTATGGCCCATAATATGGTGTATCTTATACAGGCAGTCTT
>NW_005254438.1:0-281 GCF_000412655.1 Myotis brandtii | reverse complement strand
TAATATTACATGCAATAAACATTAATATTTCGAGAAAAACGATTTTAAATATAATATTTTACATGCATTAACAGAAGATTTTTAAGAAAAAAATGTTAAATATAATGTTACTTGCAATAAACATAAATATTTCAAGAAAAACGATTTTGAATATAATATTACATGCAATAAATATTAATATTTCAATAAAAATGATATTAAATAAAATAATATTAGCAAAACTTTACTAACATAGTATAATAATACAAAAGTTGTAGGAAATATTAAAATCTGCAAATAGC
>NW_005254437.1:0-281 GCF_000412655.1 Myotis brandtii | reverse complement strand
GTGGGGCTGCCCCTCCCTCCCTCTCCTGGATCCCAGCGGCTGGGAAACCCTGGGGACAAGGATAGCTCCTGCCCCACCCCTGCAACACCAGCCGGAGCAGTTCAGGAAGGGTCTCCACAAAAGGGTTTCCCTCAGTCCTCCCCAAACTTCCCAAATAAATCTACCCTCAAAGTAAGCGCCGTGAGTTCCTGGACAGGTGTGCCGGAAGGGCCCATCCCGAACCCCCTTCCTCAGCCAGACTGCCGTCCCTGCTGCCCAGCAGGAGAGGGTTTGGTGCCACC
>NW_005254436.1:0-281 GCF_000412655.1 Myotis brandtii | reverse complement strand
TAATGGATTACCATTACTGACTCCAGAACAGCACCGTCATGGGAGATATTTTTTAGTCATTAGAAATATTACACAGTAATCAAGTAAACTTAAGGGCAAAAATAAAATGCATTTAGAAAACCTCATCTCTCCAATTATTAGGTGGAAACCATTCTTTTAGATGGAGTTTAGGAAATTGCTGGAAATCAGGGAACTTAATTCTCTTAATGTTACAGTTTATTAATGAAGCTCTCTGTCTTGATTTTTCTGCATAATTACCATAACAACCTATGTTCACAGAT
>NW_005254435.1:0-281 GCF_000412655.1 Myotis brandtii | reverse complement strand
CACCATTCCTTTATCACATAAGGTCATATGGGCCAATGAACACAGTTGTTCAAGAAACCAAGCCCCTGATTCCTAAGGAGTTGACACAATAAGTACCATAGGACTCCTACCAATGCAGCTGTAGTGTTTTTCAGTGCATCATACAGACCCTGATTTAGCCATTTTATAAAATGAGAAAATTTGAATGTTTTTCCTGCTGGGGCTGTGAGGTTGTGGACTAATCTTGTCTGGAGTGTCTGAAAAGGCTTCTAACCCCCAGACCCTAGTGCAGTGATGGCGAA
>NW_005254434.1:0-281 GCF_000412655.1 Myotis brandtii | reverse complement strand
TGCTGCATGATCTACAGGGGTCTCTGTGCAGGGGTCTCTGTGTCAGGTGGAGCTGTAAGTTATACTCTGTGATTGGGTAGGGTGTTCCCTTCTTGGGTAAGGCCGCAGGCTGTGTTCAAAAACTGGCAGGGCCGTAGTTTGAACTCTGCTATTCGTCTGGGCTATGGGCTGGGCCCCAGGCTGCCCAGTGCCACTGTTCAGGCTCCCTGGTTTTGTGGGCTGGAGTTTATACTTAACAGTTGGCTTGGGCTGCTGGCTTGGCTCCCTGGCCAAGCAGGGCT
>NW_005254433.1:0-281 GCF_000412655.1 Myotis brandtii | reverse complement strand
CTGATTTATTTACTGCTGTAATTGCAGAACCTAGAACACTACCAAGTAAATAGTTTCTCAGTAAATACTTGTTAAGTTAATGACAGGACTTAGTGATTATTAGATTAGAGTGGATTGGGCTTTTTAATACAAATACAGAGGAAGAAGTGTCTGTGTATCTTATAAGAGTGACTGAAAAGCTATGGGGCTTAGAGACATATCATCCTAACAGTCGGGGGAAAACCAGGATGCTGAGTTGTTTGAAAAAAAAGGGAAGAAAAATAGGTTGGTTTCTACTGGCA
>NW_005254432.1:0-281 GCF_000412655.1 Myotis brandtii | reverse complement strand
TCAATCGCACTGTACGTGCGCATCTGCACGTGGTATTCAACTAATAATTAGTTGAATCAAATCACAATGAAATAGGGCCTATATTTTGTGTTTTCAAACCTTTACTATTTTTTTTGCTGTAACTTATTTTATTTTATTGGGCTGTAATCAGAAAATAAAAAACTATCCTTCAGCACAGATAGTTTATAAGGCAATTTGAGACATACTCTATGTACCATCCACCTCTAATCTCTCTCCTCTTTTATTAAAGTATATATATATATATATATATACACAATTGA
>NW_005254431.1:0-281 GCF_000412655.1 Myotis brandtii | reverse complement strand
GATGCTCAACCAACTGAACCACACTGGCCAGGGCTGCCATTGTATTCTTTTAACTCTTTCCCTCTCCTCTTTCTCCTATTCCTCCTCCTTCTCCTCCTCCTAACAGGCCCTTTAACATTTTTTATAATGCTGGTTTGGTCATAAGAAACTCTTATAGCCTTTTCTTGTCTGGAAAGATCTTTATTTCTCCTTCAATTTCAAATGATAGCCTTGCTGGGTAAAATATTCTTGGTTGCAGATCCTCGTTTTTCATCACTTTGAATATTTCTTGCCAGTCCCTT
>NW_005254430.1:0-281 GCF_000412655.1 Myotis brandtii | reverse complement strand
ACAATCAGAGAAGAAATTAAAGATTTTCATATAGAGATGTCTATCAAAGCCTGATTTATGACAGAAAACATTGTAATACCCTTAATGTCTAAATAGAGGGGATTACAGTACATTCAAATGACAGGACTGTATGTCCCATTAAGCAGCACATTAAGAAGAATATCTTTTGGTATGAAAATATATTTATAATATGTTGCTAAGTGAAATAAATAGATCAGTAGACCAAAAGACCTATATGTATCAGCATGTCATTTTTGTAAAGAAAATTATCTATGTAAATA
>NW_005254429.1:0-281 GCF_000412655.1 Myotis brandtii | reverse complement strand
CTGCCCCCCCCCCTCCCGGCAGCGAGGCCCACGCCCGGCCTCACCTCCATCCCCCCAGGTGGCCTGCGGGAAGCATTCATTCCCGAGACCTCTGTCCCTGTCATCCAGGGCACATAATACACCACCAACGCGAGAGGCGTGAGACAGCCATCATTTATTTTGCTCCAAGATCTCCAGTCTGGGCAAGGCCAGGGGGACAGCTCTGCACAGCCTCCCTGGGGGTGGCTCACAGCACAGGGGTGACTTGACAGCTGGGGGCCGCAATCACCCAGAGGCTCTTC
>NW_005254428.1:0-281 GCF_000412655.1 Myotis brandtii | reverse complement strand
CCCATTTACAGGCGAGAAGACTGAGGCCCACAGAGTTCATGAGGGATCTCAGTCTCTCAGGGAGCCTGTGGCTGAGCTGGGATTTGGATCCAAGATTGTCTGACTCCAAAGCCCACTTCCTTCTCTCTCTCTTTCAGTAATCACCCTGCCGGGGAAGTCATGGCTCTCTGGGGACAAGGAAGCAAAATACAGGCAGATCTATAATGAAAAGCAAATGGGATTTTTTTGTTGTTGTTGTAATAACACCAAGTGTTGTTCAAAGCCAGGTAAAGATTTTTTTT
>NW_005254427.1:0-281 GCF_000412655.1 Myotis brandtii | reverse complement strand
AAGAGGGAGAGAAACATCGATGTGAGAGTGAATCATCTATCGGCTGCCTCCAGGGGCTGAGCCTGAAACCGGGGTGTGTGCCCTGAAGAGGAATGGAGCCAGCCGCCTTGCGGTGCAGGGCACGACACCCACACAGCTGACCGCACCGGCCGGGGCCGCCTGTGACCACCGTGAGAGCATATAGGGTGTTAGGCGCCACACTAACAGGGCTCCCCCACACTCACTCACCGCCCTTCTGGGACGCGACGGTCACGTCCTGCCTTAGAGAGAAGGACAGCGAG
>NW_005254426.1:0-281 GCF_000412655.1 Myotis brandtii | reverse complement strand
CCTTAACTGTTAGATGAAGGGGGAAATAATGGAAGTAGTGAGGAGACTATTGTAATAGTCCAGGCAAGGACGATGGTGTCTTTGGCATGGGTGATAGTGGTGGAAGTGGTAAGACATTGTTAGATTCAGCATGTACTGAAATGGAAGGGCTAATAGGATTTGTTGATAGATTGGATATGGAGTATTTGAGAAAGAAACAAGTCAAATAAGACTCCAATAGTTTTACTGTATATGGTGAATGGTGGTTCCAGTTTTGGAGATATGAAAGACCAGGAAAGGAG
>NW_005254425.1:0-281 GCF_000412655.1 Myotis brandtii | reverse complement strand
TTTTTTTTTTTTGTATGCAAGCTTATGACTCAGAAAATCTAGCTAATTTGCTTTACTTTAGTCAATGGATATGTTAATGTATTTTCATTTTCACACCCCCTTTAAAGCAATTATATTTAGCTTTGATTTCTTTCCTTTCCCCAGGTCCTTATATATATGTCTTTAAAGTCATGGAGCCTGACACCAAGGTGATGAAATTTCCATTTCAAAATGGAAAAGCCATGGGATTTTTTTTAAGTAGCTAAAATAAATAAATAAATAAATAAATAAATAAAGCCTAA
>NW_005254424.1:0-281 GCF_000412655.1 Myotis brandtii | reverse complement strand
GATTTGTGGAATTAGAAATTTATGTTCCTGAGTCTTCCCACATTGTTTTACATAAACAGACAGTTCCTGCTATAGTCTCATCGATTCATTTGGAAGCCTGACACCAAAGAATCTGAGAGAGAGCATGTTAAGTAATACCTAGAGAAACGATGGAGACATCTGGCATTGTGGGAAGAGACCCAGCGTGTGCGTGGGCTCAGTGGCCCGTGTGGTGTTTTTCAGAAGTGCAGGCAGTGGCCCCTCGGACAGGGAGCGGCAGCATGTCGCTGTGGCTGAGACAG
>NW_005254423.1:0-281 GCF_000412655.1 Myotis brandtii | reverse complement strand
AGGGGGGGCAGGGCCACTGCCAGGCTGAGGCAGGGACCCCGTGCCCCCACCCTGCCACGGCCCCCACTGGGCTCGGGAGGTCACAGGGCGGACCCTGAGTTTCGAATCCGGGCCAGGACCCAGGCCAAGGGAGTGTGAGGGACACAGGCCTGTCCCTGTCACACCCCAGAGGCAGGGAGGCCACAGGTCAACCAGTCACAGGCCTGAGCCCACGCCACAACCCCTGACCCACCTGACTCACCAGCCTGGCCCTCAGAAGGCCATGCCCTGCACGTCCGAGG
>NW_005254422.1:0-281 GCF_000412655.1 Myotis brandtii | reverse complement strand
AGGAAGCCAGTAGCACCCTCACTTTGGGTACTTAGAGAAAGGTTTTTACAGGGCACAGTACAGAGATGAGGGCGGGGAGAGCAGAACCCTAATCGTGCCCTACCCCTGACGCCTGACAGCCCGGGGCCATGGCCACCCCAGGAAAAGGGGGGAGGACGTGGGCCCCAGACCCTGACAGAAACTGTGGGCAGCAGATTAACGGACCTCCACAGTCTCCACGTCCTGGTCCCTGGAATCTGTCCGCGTGTTACCTTAGGGGGCAAACGGGACTGCAAGTGTGA
>NW_005254421.1:0-281 GCF_000412655.1 Myotis brandtii | reverse complement strand
TATGACTGTTTCATGTCTTTCCTCCACAAAATGACTATGCATTGCTCCTGAATAGAAAGTCTCATATCTCTTCCCCCATCTTAACACTTCATAATCTTACACAAAAGTTTTAGGGATATGGTATTCAGATATTCAGGACTGAGTCAAAAAACGCCTCACAAAATAAGACTTTTGAAATGAGACTAATTAAGTAATCTTATAAATATAGACTCTAATGTCATATGTCTTTTATTGAACTGTGAACGTTTGATGCTAATTTGAATTGCATTCCAAAAAGAAAT
>NW_005254420.1:0-281 GCF_000412655.1 Myotis brandtii | reverse complement strand
CCTGTGCCCTTCATACACTCATGTGTCTTTTACGATTCTGGGTCTTGGATGGTTTCAATATCTCCCATAACTTCAGCTTTGTAACTTCCAGAAAGGCAGAGCCAAAACTCACTAAAACCATTACCACCAACATGTAAACCAAACCTGTTCATAGTTCTTTCTAAACAATAGAAGAGGAAGAGGAGGAGGGCAAGAAAGAAAGGGCTTAATTTAGGATTAAGAGAGTGGCCTTGAGCATAAAGCATTCTCACAGAGCCATTTGATTCATTGTGTGTGTGTGT
>NW_005254419.1:0-281 GCF_000412655.1 Myotis brandtii | reverse complement strand
GAGAGGCACAGCTGAGCTTCTGAGAGAGGGGGCAGAGAAAGCGGGGGCGCCCCCTCCTGCAGCTCGTTCTAACCCCAGCGTCTGGAACCAGGAACTTCCTGTCTACTGTAGCCACACACACCAGAACCTCCCCACCCACCACCCAGGGGTCCCTGCCGTCCCCACAGCGCAGACGCGAGAGCCACGCCGACCCTTTCCGCAGGGGTGACGGTGGAAGGCCACGGCAGCAAGGAAAACAGAAGCGGAAGAAATTCAAACAGAAGTTCCCCGAGTTTACCATG
>NW_005254418.1:0-281 GCF_000412655.1 Myotis brandtii | reverse complement strand
ATATTTTAAAAGAATGTAGCCACACTCTAATGCATTAAAATTGATTTTTTCCCATTTATAACAGAGTATTTAAATAAATTTACTTTCAGAACTAATGATACTTAAAGTAGAAAAAGTAGAAAATTATTTTTCTCCAATAAATATAGATTTTTTTATCTTAGCTTTTAAAAAAATCAATCACCCTTCTGTTAGTGTACCCACCACATTCACTTTTACCCAATATCTAAATGTTTCTAAGAAAGGCAAAACTGTATTTTTACTGACTAATGAATGCCACCACT
>NW_005254417.1:0-281 GCF_000412655.1 Myotis brandtii | reverse complement strand
AAAGGAGCTGGGCCGCTGGTGGACACAGAGGATGGGGCACCCAGGGGACAGAGACCTCACAAGCGAAGCCCATGGGAGGGGCCGTGGCCACAATGGCTGCTTTTCCTCCCCTCCCTCCTTGGCCTTTGCTAGGACACTGAACAATTCTATCAAAGATGGGGGTGCGGTGGGGGTTTCCAAGAAGGGGGGTCCCCCACTCCTTTCTCGTGTTCCTCATCACGCCACAGACCAGTCCTGGTGAGCAAGACGGAGCGAAACTGGCCCAGGGAGGAGTCCCGTTA
>NW_005254416.1:0-281 GCF_000412655.1 Myotis brandtii | reverse complement strand
GTGCTGGGTGGGGGGCACACTCTCAGGTCCCCCGGCCCAGCACCGGGGCAGGGGGTGTGGCCTGAGGTCCCTTGGTCTGGCGCCGGGGTGGGGTGCGCAGCCTGAGGTCCTTCAGCCCAGCACCAGGGCACAGTTTGAAGTCCCCCGCTCCAGCCCAGCGCCACACAGACTCAGGTCCCTGCTGATCACTCATTACAGGAACCCCATCTCCTCTGTGGGTGCAGACATCTTGTGACAGCGTGATAAAGTGAGGGTCAATTTGCATATTACCTCTTTATTAT
>NW_005254415.1:0-281 GCF_000412655.1 Myotis brandtii | reverse complement strand
CACTCCCTCAAGGTAGGGTGGACCACACTGTTAGCCACATTTTCTTGGGGATCAAGCCCTGACACCGGGGTGCTGGGTGTAGGTGGAGGCCGTCCGACTCCCCCGGAATCGCTAACCCACTGGGTCAAGGTCCGACTTCGGTTCTGTGGTTGTAAGAATATAAATATTCTGCAGTTCTCCCATCTTTATGTTCGTCTGCTCTGTCTCTACAGTCTATTTCTATCTACCATTCCTGACACCTTTACATCCTCTAACACAGGGGTCCTCAAACTTTTTAAACA
>NW_005254414.1:0-281 GCF_000412655.1 Myotis brandtii | reverse complement strand
TTTTAAAATTTAAAAAACCTATTTTATGGTCAGAGCATTATAGATAATATCTGTTAAATTACCCCCACACACACACACACACCCACATGATTTAAATGAACTGTACATCTGGTCTGAATATTTTCTCTCTGATTTTAACAGAGTACTTTTTTCTCCTGGTTAACATTTATTCAAGGAACAAGCTACCTCCTTTAGACTGTTTCCCCCCAAAACAATACAACATCCGCATAGTATCTCTATACACTTGGTGCTAAATAAATGTTACTTGGACCAAGAATCCT
>NW_005254413.1:0-281 GCF_000412655.1 Myotis brandtii | reverse complement strand
GGAAAGTGAAGTCACAGATCAGAAGAAACTAGCATATTTAGTCTCTCTACTTGCAATGAGAAAGCTGAATTTTGGGTTGTTTATGTAACTTGTTAGACTTTAGTCATCTGATAAATGGCAAAATCAGTATGTTAATACAAAATTAGTATTGATAACTTTTGTGTCTTTTCCCCCTAAAATTTAAATATATATTTGTATTACATTCCAATGGTCCTAACTATGTATAACTTAGCATACGTTACCTAAATTTCTTGATTCCTGGCCTATTTTCAAATAAGGCT
>NW_005254412.1:0-281 GCF_000412655.1 Myotis brandtii | reverse complement strand
TTTCAGGTGTACAACATAGTGATTAAACATTTTTATACCTTACAAAGCGATCACCACCATAAGCCTAGTATCCACCTATCACCGTACATAGTTATATTCCCTGTATTCCCTAGGCTGTACTTTACATCCTGTGACCTATTTTACAACTGGAAGTTTGTACTTAATCTCCTTCCCTCTTTCTAGTGATTCTTTTTTAAATTTTGAATATAAGAAATTTTATTAAGCCAGTTCTCAGCATTTGTCTTTTTGAATCTGTTTTTCCTTTCAATCTGTAGATTCCC
>NW_005254411.1:0-281 GCF_000412655.1 Myotis brandtii | reverse complement strand
TCAGCATGTCCTGCCCTTGCTCGTGCCTGGATGCTAAAATAAGGAAGGCAAATGTTATGATTGCCACATATGTACACAGATCAAGAACCTAGTCCCCAGCAACTCTATTTTTAAGTGAAGGCCAACAGTTTTACAAGCTGGTTTACAAAGAAGAAATGCTCCAGCAGTAATTAAATTAAAGGAAAAATATCTTGATGTTAAATAACAATTCCTATAGCTCTTTATAGGGTCAAGGACTTAGCATCTATTATAATCTATAATAATAAAAGCATAATATGCTA
>NW_005254410.1:0-281 GCF_000412655.1 Myotis brandtii | reverse complement strand
ACTTGGAAAAATAAGGTGAGTTTTTGGCTAAAATAGACTCCTGCTCTAAAAGTTAGCATCATTTGCCAGTATAAAGGACATCTTTATTTTTCTAAATCAGGCCTTGGAGAATGATATTCAATACGTGGGAGAATCATTTCATTCTTCATTTACAAGGGAATTAGCATAACAAAGCTGCTTAATGTGAGAGTTCGAAAAGCTCTGATTAATACATTAATCCCAACATTTTACAATGGGATTTATTTTTGCAAATAACATCTATAAGAAACCTCCTCTACTTT
>NW_005254409.1:0-281 GCF_000412655.1 Myotis brandtii | reverse complement strand
ACACACACACACACACACACACACACACTGTATATTTTTGCCTCTCGAAGGTCTGCTGTATGTCCAGAGGCTCTCCAGAGTAACTCCCTTTAAGTGAGTCGGATCTAACCAGGTTCCATATGGAATCTCCATACACAGCCACCACAATCATAATGGTTGGAAAGGAGCAAGCTGGAAGACCATGCCTCAGCCCAGAAGTGACACATGGAAGTCATTTCTGCTCAGAGTTCATTGGTCATAACTAATTACATGCCTTTGCCTCTCTGCAAGAGATTTGGTAA
>NW_005254408.1:0-281 GCF_000412655.1 Myotis brandtii | reverse complement strand
TTTTTAAAAACCCTATTACAGTAATTGTTTTATGATCTTTTCAAATAAAACAGCATTTTTTCTCTCCATTCTCTGGCACTGTCAAACATACATCTGCTCTGAGTATTCTGCTATAATGGTCAACACATGGGATTTCAGGGTTTAGGCTCGACAGACTGAAGTCTATGTATTATTGGCTTTGAATAAGCCACAGTCATGTTTGTCTGTTTTAATAAACTTCTGTCAAAAAGCATAAACAAGCCCAGCCAGCATGGCCCAGTGGTTGAGTGTCCACCTTTGAA
>NW_005254407.1:0-281 GCF_000412655.1 Myotis brandtii | reverse complement strand
TAATACCTACTTACATCACGTAGCACATCTTAGGAAGGTCACCCTGCTACCGCCAGCCTGAACCAGCTGCTCCCCTGTGCTCCTTGCAAACATCATGCACTTCGCCTCTCCCATACCACACCCTAACTCTCCCCGAGACACGCAGGCTCAACTAACCCCCTCTCCCCCCAAAAAAGTAGTCCCAGATCTCTGTAGCAAACCCAGGGCTTTTGGGGGCGACAGCCTCACTACCTTTCCCCTTTATATTGCATTTTTTCTCACTTTCTGGATGCTCAGCTCTA
>NW_005254406.1:0-281 GCF_000412655.1 Myotis brandtii | reverse complement strand
GGTGGTCAGTGCACTCCCACAGTGGGTGCGCCACTCAACCAGAAGCCGGGCTCATGCCTGGTGAGCACAGAGGTGGTGGCGGGACCCTCTCCTGCCACAGTGGCAGCATTAAGGAGTGGCGAGCCAAGTGGTAAGGAGCAAGCAAGCAGGTGGTTAGGAGTGAGCAGGCAGGCAGTTAGGAGTGAGGGATCCCAGACTGCAAGAGGGATGTCCTACTGCTGGTTTAGGCCCGATCCCCCTGGGGGAATCGGGCCTAAACCGGCAGTAGGACATCCCCCGAG
>NW_005254405.1:0-281 GCF_000412655.1 Myotis brandtii | reverse complement strand
AAATTTTTGTGCACCGGGCCTCTAGTTGAATATATAAAATATATATTACATGTTTATATATAAATATATGGAATTATGAATAAATATATAAACATACTAGAGGTCCAGTGGACGAAATTCGTGCACGAGTAGGGTCCCTAGGCTTGGCTGGAGATCAGGGCTGATCCAGGGTCTCCCAGCTGCAGGCAGGGGCCTTCCTTTCCAGGCTGCTGGCTGCAGCCTTCCTTCATTCCGTGCTGCTCCTTGGTGGTCAGCACACATCATAGCAAGCGATCAGTCTC
>NW_005254404.1:0-281 GCF_000412655.1 Myotis brandtii | reverse complement strand
TTGGCATTCTTTGGCTGGTGTTAGAAAATGAAAACTCTGAAGACACAGGGGTTGGATGCAGCTGAATCTATGGGTGCACAGGCAGCCCTCCCTGGCTGGAGCGTGACCTGGGGGCTGAACAATGAAAAGGCCTGCTGGATTCCCTGGGATTTCCTTCTACGGGGCCTCTGGTGAGCCTCTAAATCAACCCTCCCTTATGTATGCTGTTCCTTCCCAGGTGGTATGGTGGCTTGGTAATATGCCTACTTGGCTAGATTGACTTACGTTACTCAGGATTCAGT
>NW_005254403.1:0-281 GCF_000412655.1 Myotis brandtii | reverse complement strand
AAAATGTTCTGTGTCGGTTTTGTCTCCTCCTCCTCTCCTAGGAATGAGATAGAAATGCATTTTTTAAGTTACATTGACTATGATACTACTATTCCTGCCAGTCTCTATGCCAAATATTACTTTGACCTTCGATACTTAGCACATGAAAGCAACCCGCTTGCTCTAGTTAAAAATCTTTGCAAAGAAAGAGCACAGAGCACAGAGGTAAGGCTGTGGAGTCACTAAGTGGAGTTTTCTGTCTGTTCCCTGAGCCAACATCTGTTGATAAATTCTATGAAGCG
>NW_005254402.1:0-281 GCF_000412655.1 Myotis brandtii | reverse complement strand
AAATTCACCCTTCAGCACCTACTCTGCAATAATGGACTGGATTGTGTACACATTTCTCTTTTACAATGAGCATAATGTTAAGCTTTGTCAGTAGGACAGAATGTTGCTGGAGGGACATTACTAGAATGAGGGATCCATTTGTCGGGGGTCTGGTGTGCTGTGTTTTTATTTTTCTTGCTAATGCTGAGCAAGAGTGTAGGGACATCCAGTGGTGCTATACTCCATGTGTGTCCACAGTGCAAACTCTCTAAGACAGTGGTTCTCAACCTTCCAAATGCCAC
>NW_005254401.1:0-281 GCF_000412655.1 Myotis brandtii | reverse complement strand
GGAGAAAAACTCCCTCAAAATACTTATTTGGTAGTTTTTAAACACACAACTAATAAGACAAAAAAAAATAGGAAAAAGGATGTCAAGTAAGCACACGAAAAAGTGTTCAACATCATCAGTCACTAGGGAAACGCATTTTAAGTCCACCATGAGATAGCAGGAACACCCCATTATGAGCAGCTATCATCAAAGAGACTGACCATACTAAGTGTTGACAAGGATGTAGAACAATGGAACTCCTGTCCATTGCTTGTGGGAATGCAAAATAGTACAGCCAATTT
>NW_005254400.1:0-281 GCF_000412655.1 Myotis brandtii | reverse complement strand
AAGATTAACAACCTTGCTGTGGAAACAATGGAGCCCCCACTCTGTCCTTTGCAAATCCCCAACCCACACTGCCTGTAATCTGTAACCATTATATCCATTCTTACTCTTTTTTTGCCTACTTCCCCATCTCTTTAATACCCATTTTTTCATACCCATTCTTATTCCTTTTGCCTACTTCCCTGTGTAAGTTTTGTCCTTCTGCCCAACATAAGCAACTGGCTTATGGTGTATGTGAGGGGCAGAGCAGATTTCCATGCTGCTTTCCCATCCTGCCAGCATTA
>NW_005254399.1:0-281 GCF_000412655.1 Myotis brandtii | reverse complement strand
TGGGCGGGGCTAGACGGGGCGGGCCTTAGGCAGGGAGAAAGCGGACTGGCGAGTAGGCTGTGGGGGCGTGGCCAGAGCAAAGATGGGGCGGGGCCGAAGCAAAGATGCGGCGGGACCTGGCTGTGGTGGGGGCGGGGCCGGAACGTGAACCTGGCAGAGCGCGAGGCAGTGGAGACCTTTGTCCAACTTCAGAGGAATTGAGTCTGGCTTCATTTTTCCAAAAGCCTTGAAAGAGGCCAGAGTGCCTTGCAGGAGGACCCGGAGGGAGGTCTGGGCCTCCT
>NW_005254398.1:0-281 GCF_000412655.1 Myotis brandtii | reverse complement strand
TGAAACACCAAATAATATAAAACTTCCTAAAATAATCTGACTGGAGATAATCACACCAGAACTTGGTGCTAGGATTGAGCAGTTTTTGACCACCTGCTGGTTTCCTTAGCTATCACATGTAGTTATAACCCCCATCTACCTGTCTACCAGATACATATTAATATTTATGCTGAAACATTAACCTCATCACTAATCCAATGACAAGGTACATTGTATGACCCAGATAAGTGAGACAAATGGAACGCTTAATTTCTAAAAGCTCCAGATAATTGAAGAAGTTT
>NW_005254397.1:0-281 GCF_000412655.1 Myotis brandtii | reverse complement strand
ACATGTGGCCACAAATGGAGCTATTTATTATTTCTTTTCCACTTCACCCTTACGTCCTCACCCACCCTGCCAACTGCCCCCCAAAACCCTCCCCCCAGGGCAGGCATGCAGCCTTGGGTCTTCCTAGCCCTGCTCAGCAGCCTAACACAGAATTTGAGTGGCCTGAGGAGTGGGTCCATGATGCAACATGTAGCCCTGGGCCAACCTGAGGGCTACGGCTTCACTGGGTACAGCTCTCTGCATGTGATGCAATACCAGCCAGCCCGGGAGGAAGTGCATCT
>NW_005254396.1:0-281 GCF_000412655.1 Myotis brandtii | reverse complement strand
TGTTTGTCTGGGTTTAGTAAGGTGTGCATATCAGTGGGGAAAAACTAGAGAGCAGACAAGATCTGAGCAGAAGGGAACTTAAGGTAAGTTTATGCCTAAAGGGGGGACATGATTAGTTAGAGGATCCAGGAAAGAGGCCACATTGAAGAGGAAGAAAGATGTCATACTGCACTGATATTCTTGATGGCAGACTCTGGGTCCCACTCAGTTCTGTGACCCAGAACTTAGCTCATGTTGAGCATGGAGCATTGATCACCGAGTGAGACTTAGTGACAAATGCT
>NW_005254395.1:0-281 GCF_000412655.1 Myotis brandtii | reverse complement strand
AAACCTGGCTCCCCGCTGGGTTCAAGGAGATGGATCAATCATATAGGGGACAAATCACTACTCATGGTCACTAATGGAGTTAGGATCGTGGCCTCTGCTGGTTGGCTGGTGCTAGGGTAGGGGTAACTGATCATTGCACCTAGCCCTGATGTCAGCCATGGAGTTGTTTCATTTCACAAGGGTTTGTTCTGTGGGATCCTTCTGCTTTCCTGGGTCCAGAGCTAAAACACAATGGAGGCCTAGATATTACGTGTAACTGTGTCTCAGTAGTAAATAGACCC
>NW_005254394.1:0-281 GCF_000412655.1 Myotis brandtii | reverse complement strand
GAGGTGAGCAAGCACCTGAACACCTGGGATTTGAAAGTAAGAAGGCACGGAAAGCTTGGAGAGCACAACCTGCCCCCAGTACAGCTCACTAAACAGTGACTGTTAGCGGCGCACCTTAGACCAGGCAGGAGGGGTCTCCGCCCTGGCCCCAGGCTTTCTAGGGCTCCGATGTAGCCCCCACCCATTAGAGTGAAAATGTGCCCCCCTGGAGCCCATGGGGTTTTTTCTGAACCATGTTCTAGGTCAGTGGTGGGCAAACTGCGGCTTGCAAGCCACATGCG
>NW_005254393.1:0-281 GCF_000412655.1 Myotis brandtii | reverse complement strand
GATCATAACCTTGGATGAAAGTCAAGGCTGAATTTTTCTCCAAAGGGAAAGGCATGTAAATGGGAGGCAGTCAGGTCTTATGGGCCTTGGTTAAGAAAACACTCTGGCGAGCACTCTCCCTCCCGGGAGCACTCCCTCACCTTTCCTTCCCCCTTCCCTTCCCCTCCCCTTCTCCTCTCCACCCCAGGCACAAGACCACTACCCTTCTCACTCCCAAGCTCCAAGGGCCCTTTCTTTACCTCTGTGATGTTATAAATAAATGTTCTCTTATAAAAAAATTA
>NW_005254392.1:0-281 GCF_000412655.1 Myotis brandtii | reverse complement strand
GTTTTAAATAAACGTGCCTCCTCTAAGTCTCAGATTCACTGAATTTCAGCCAAACACTCCTTTCGCCTTTTGCACCTTCTGCCCCACTAACTCCTCCCTGTCTTGCAGGTCTCAGCTTGCATATCACTTCCTCTGGGAAAACCTCCCTTTCCCCAACCCCTGGATGCCAAGCTGTGAGCACCCACAGTGCCCGGCTTTCCTGTTCCAGCCACACCTCCTCCTGTGGTCACTCTCTGATGACCCAACTGCCCTTCTGGACTCCTTCTCCCCGTCAGAACCAA
>NW_005254391.1:0-281 GCF_000412655.1 Myotis brandtii | reverse complement strand
TTTTTTTTAATAAAAAATATTCAAAAAGATTAAAAAATAATTTAAGAGCAGGTAGAGAATTCACAGTAATTGTCGGTTGTGCCTACTTACAAGTTTCTAAAAACTACAACATCTCATGGAATGTAATAATTTCCATATTTAATTCAATAATTTGGTCTGTACAGTCAGTGAAATATAAGCAAAGAACCTCAAAATCTAGAAAGGAATGGAAGGATTGAACTACCAGCCACCCTAAGGCCATCTGGAGATCACTAGTAACATAAAGCTTTGATTTTTTTTTT
>NW_005254390.1:0-281 GCF_000412655.1 Myotis brandtii | reverse complement strand
GGAGTGATATGCGCCATGTAGAAACATGAGGTCAGAGAAGGCTTCCCAGCAGAGGCGGTATTTGAACTGGAGCCCAGAGGGAGGGGGGAAAGGCATTCCAGGTAGAAGGCACCACGTGGGGAAGAAAAGATGCAGTGGGGTCTGGGGAGGAAAGACAGGGGGCAGGCATGTTCCCATTCCTCAGGGACCCTGACCAGGCATGGGTGTGGGAGGTGGGCTTCTGAATCCGGAAAAGAACTGGGATCATTACCCCCATTTAACAGAAGGGAAAGCTGAGTCTC
>NW_005254389.1:0-281 GCF_000412655.1 Myotis brandtii | reverse complement strand
CCCAGAGTCAAGTCCCCGCCCACCCATGTGCATCTCGAAATTGCGCAAGACCCAGATCCGGCTGGCCCCACCCCCGTCAAGCCCCACAGGGTGTGGGGCGCAGCCTTAGGTCACCTGGCCTGGCGCCGGGGTGCGGGGGGGCACGGCCTCAGGTCCTTTGGCCTGGCCTCAGTTCCCCTGGCCCCGGCATGAGGGCAAAAGGGCGTGACGTCCATTTGCATATTAGCCCTTTATTATATAGGATAGGAAATTACAAACAAGAATAGAGAGAGTAGTGTAAT
>NW_005254388.1:0-281 GCF_000412655.1 Myotis brandtii | reverse complement strand
TGCCAGTGATTGGCCCATGGCAATCTATTTGGAGCTGCAAGTAATCCAACATTTGTGGCTACGTATGCTTGGTCTAGGTCCATGCTGGAAGTACCAACCTACTCATCCAGGCTGGCTTTCATCAGCATCAGGACCAGCGGGGCAGGCCAGCAAAGTCCCAAGGGACCCGGAGATTCATTTCCACCTACCTCTGCCTGCTGGTTGTTTTTAGGCTTAGTCCTGAAAGAGCTTCTTGCAAAAATCCAGTTACATGAGGTAGGTTCTCAGTGAGTCACCAGATA
>NW_005254387.1:0-281 GCF_000412655.1 Myotis brandtii | reverse complement strand
CAATAAAAATACTTTCACATGTTGCTGAATATTTAACTCCTTGCATTAACAAATCACACTTCTAAAATGGTGCAATGCAATGTAATTATACTGTTTGCACTATACTTACAGAAGTAATTGTAATTAGCTCTTTGTAGCCTATCAGCGGTGTGTTCCTGTAATTGCGAATTTCAAGTGGGATGATGACCATCTTTTTTCAATCCCACAATGTAATTCTATGACAGTATTTATGACTTCATTTTAAAATTCTCCATGAGTGTACAAATTGATGCTCTTTATAA
>NW_005254386.1:0-281 GCF_000412655.1 Myotis brandtii | reverse complement strand
GACCTGGGCAGCTGAAATACAACCTCGTCATCATCCCTGAGAGGCTGTGGCACCCTCTCAGAGCTGGGCTGGCTCTGCCCGTTGCCTATCCCACACCCGGCCAAGTGGCGGGCACTTCTTCGCGGCTTCTGCTGGACGGAAGCCTTGCTTATTTCATTCTGAAGCCGCCCCCAATGACACTCCCTGTCTTCCTATAACTTAGTCAACACGCCACTCCGGTGGCAAGGAAGTCAGGCTCCACGCAGCACGCCCTCTGTGCCCACGTTCCCCGGGGGGAGTTT
>NW_005254385.1:0-281 GCF_000412655.1 Myotis brandtii | reverse complement strand
TTTCTGGAATTTGACCTGTTTCTGTTAAGAATGATTCCTTGTATTTATTCACTAAGGTTTTTGGTTGGTTGTTTAGCTTTGCTTTGCTTTCATAAGAAAAGGCATACAACTATTATCAATGTTTTTCTAAAATGTTTTGAAATATAGTAAGACAAGGAATTTCATTGTTTGATTTCTCAATCATAAAACCTTGGTTTATTCCTGGGACAAACTACATTGTCTTGCTGTATTATTCTTTTACTATAAAGTTAGATTTAATTTGCTAATATTTTATTTAGACA
>NW_005254384.1:0-281 GCF_000412655.1 Myotis brandtii | reverse complement strand
TCTAAAAAGCAATGGAAAAATATTCTCGAGTGAGGATGAACAGCAACAACAAAAATAGTCGTTTGTGCCGGGACGCCAGGCATAAACAGGGACGCGTGGTCAGCCTGTGATTAGGAGTAAGACCCAGAGGCAGTGCTGTATGGGGGACGGGTGCCTGGGTTCCGGAGTCACAGAGACCCTGGTGCCCATGTGGCCTCCATCCTCCCTGACTGTGAAGCTGGGCAAGTCAGTGGCCTTTGTGCCTCAGTTTCTTTATAAAATGGGGTGAGAAGACCCACCTC
>NW_005254383.1:0-281 GCF_000412655.1 Myotis brandtii | reverse complement strand
TCTCCCTCTTCCTTCTTCTCTGAAATCAATAAAAATAGTTTTAATTAATTAATTAATTAATCAAAATTTAAATGTGTATGTGCCTATATTAGGCTTGTATTCATATTTTATAGTTTTCCCAGAAATGAGCTTGTTCTTTTTGAAATGTAGCTAAAAGCCCTAGCTAGTGTTGCTCATTGGTTAGAGTGATGACCCATGCACTGAAGGGTCGTGGGTTCAATTCTTGGCCCTGGTAGGGCCTTGTTCAGGAGGCAACCAATGGATGTGTCTCTCTCACATTG
>NW_005254382.1:0-281 GCF_000412655.1 Myotis brandtii | reverse complement strand
GTAGGTTACTTCCATATCATGGCTATTGTAAATAATGCTGTAGTGAGTACTTTGCCAAAGATTGAAACTATAAAAAAGAACCAAATTTTGGAGCTAAAAAACTCAATGAGATGAAGGATGCATTAGAAACAGAGCAGACCATATGGAAGAGAGAATTAGTGAGGGCAATGATTTTTTTGGATATGAGACCAAAAGTACAAGGAACAAAAGCAAAAATCAACAATTCACTTATGAGATATATATCCAAAATATATAAAGAACACATATAACAAAAAATATAA
>NW_005254381.1:0-281 GCF_000412655.1 Myotis brandtii | reverse complement strand
TTATAAACCATATATCTTATGAAGAGTTATTATCTCAAATATACAAATAACTTATACAACTCAGTAGCAAAACAAACACATAACCCAATTATAAATGGGCAAAAGACCTGAATGGACATTTTTCCAATTAAGATATAGGAAGGTCAAAAGGTACATGAAAAGATGCTCAATATCAATAGTCATTAGGGAAATGCAAATTAAAAGCTCAATGTGATATCTCCTCATTCCTATTTGGCTATTATAAAATAGGGAAGAGATAACAAATATTGATATAGATTTGG
>NW_005254380.1:0-281 GCF_000412655.1 Myotis brandtii | reverse complement strand
AAAAAAAAATATATCCTTGGGTGAGAATTAACAACAACAACAAAGCAAACACACACACAACAAAAACCAAACCAAACCAGATAGGTAATACAGGCTATATTTTCGAAAGATAAATATTTGTATCAAGATATTATACCATTGGGTATGCTATCTTTATGTAAGAGCTGAAGCTTCTCCTTAAGGATAAAGCCATTCCTGGAATTAAACACAAGGGAAAAGAAACCCATGGATCACCCTAGCCGGCTGGGCTCAGTGGATAGAGCGTCAGCCTGTGGACTGAA
>NW_005254379.1:0-281 GCF_000412655.1 Myotis brandtii | reverse complement strand
TTCCATAACAAAATAAGCCAGTCAGAGAAAGACAAGTACCGTCTGATTTCAGTTATATGTGGCATCTAATGAACAAAATAAATAAACAAAATGGAGACAGGCCTGGCTGGTGTTCTCAGTGGTTAGAGCATTGGCCCTGGAACCAAAAGGTCTCCAGTTAGATTCCTGGTCAAGGGTACATACCTGAGGTGAAGGTTCCATCCCTGGCTTCAGGTTGGGGCACCCGCAGGAGGCAATCAATGTGTCTCAAATCCATCTCTCTCTCTCTCTCTCTCTCTCTC
>NW_005254378.1:0-281 GCF_000412655.1 Myotis brandtii | reverse complement strand
GGGGGGGGGGCAATTTATGACTTGCAGTGCGTTCTCCTGTAGGGCACAGAAGTGCCAATAACGTTAAGAAGACAAAATGCCAATCTGCTCCTTTATGATCCTCAATGAAAATCTGAGAAAAATTTCAAATGAATATGAAGTATTTTCCTAGTTAGAAAGGAGCTGAGTTGAGATTCTAATTTTATCCAGTTACCATGATTAATCAGAGATCAAGGGTTTCATTTCGGGCTGATGCATGGTGAGCTGTCAGCGGTCATTGTTTTGTGCAGATCTCATGACCC
>NW_005254377.1:0-281 GCF_000412655.1 Myotis brandtii | reverse complement strand
GTGTGTGTGTGTGTGTGTGTGTGTTTGCAGGACATGCCAGTGTTTCCTAGGCTGTCATCCTAGAAATAGCTTAGGGAAAAATGTATGAATCTATTTTAATCAAAAGGTAAGTGCAAATTTCCAAGCTCCTTCTGTGCCAGTTCACACTCAAATGGAGAGTGAGCACTTGTTTGCCACACCCCCTCCTTCATTGACTCCTTCCTGGGTTTTCATCTTTGCCCATCAGGTAGGTGAAAGGTCAGCATAGAGAGGCCCTGTGAGAAGGGAAGGGATCCGGGGGG
>NW_005254376.1:0-281 GCF_000412655.1 Myotis brandtii | reverse complement strand
ATCCTATTTCAACCAATAGGACTGAGGCTTTTCCCGTAAAATTGGAACTTCACAGTTCCAACCAACCAGAGCAGTTCTATTCTGACCAAGCAGGTCTCTTTTGGGCCAATCAAACTTTAAGAGTTTGGAGTCCTCATTTGTATGAGGACAGACCTAGCAGGGACCAGGTGCGGCGACTTCTGTCCATAGAAGCTGGCTCCCTGACTGCATTCCCCTGCTAGAGCTGGAACACCAAAGATGTCTCACTGGACCAGAGCCAAGCAGATCAGCACAGGGCAAAG
>NW_005254375.1:0-281 GCF_000412655.1 Myotis brandtii | reverse complement strand
GCAGCTGCGAGGTCCTTCCTGACAAAGGGGACCAGCCAGGGGGAAGCTGTCCCGCAGTTGTTTATTCACCGCTTTACCGGTGCACAAGGGTGTTATTTTTAAATGGAATGTAGTGCTGGCTGCATGGGAGAGTGGTTGGAGATTGGAGCCGCAGCTCTAGCTGGGGGACGTGGCAGGGCCCACACCGCATCCCGAGGGCGCTGTTTGCTGGCCATCTAGGCTGTCCCTACTGCGGGCTTCCGGTTCAGTCCGAAGCTTGGGCCAGGAAGCTGGATAGTGAG
>NW_005254374.1:0-281 GCF_000412655.1 Myotis brandtii | reverse complement strand
TTGCTATATTTGCCCATAAACAGTCTTAAATATGTGCTGCTACCAAACCCTCATGCCAAGGATTCTAAGATGATATTTATAACTGTTAAACCAGGTCCTGCAGGGAAGGTTTAAGTGATGGCAATTTTCCCATGAACACATTTAAACTTTGTAAATGTTGTAGGTTGAACTGTGCCCCCCACCCCCAGTATATATTGGTACCTAAGAATGTAACTTTATTTGAAATAGTGCCTTTCCAGATGTAGTCAAGTTAAAATGAGGTCATACTGGATTAGGGGGGG
>NW_005254373.1:0-281 GCF_000412655.1 Myotis brandtii | reverse complement strand
CGCACGCCTGTCCCACGTCCCCGTGGGCTTTCTCTAGTTCTGAGATGGAAACCCCCACCCCCACGCAGCCCCTCGTGGAGTCGGGGGGATCTGCGGGAGACGTGGTGAGGCCTGGCCGGCTCCCCTGCAAAGGCTGACACCCGGGAACCGGCGTCTCGGGGGCAGCGGGCCGAGCAGCACTGGCTGAGCCGCAGCAACCATCTCTCAGTGTCACCGAGTGTGACGGATGGACCCCACGGACAGTGTGTGCGCATGTGCATGTGTCTGTGTTCACGTGTGTG
>NW_005254372.1:0-281 GCF_000412655.1 Myotis brandtii | reverse complement strand
TGGGAAGGAGAACACACAATGTGCCTTACACTCAATATCCCCAGTAATCCATATCCTGAAAGTGAAAAAACTGAAGAGGAAACCACCCCATAAACTATGATAAAGGCAGAGAAATCATACCTGGAATTGTCACCTGAATGATGTTAAGATCTTCAACACCAGATGCAGTAGTATTAACATTAGGCGATGAATTTATTTTTCCTTAAAATTACAACAGATATAAAATAATTAAATCTTCTCTAATAATCTATATATATAAAAGCCTAAGTGACTATTATGAC